>NC_133773.1:90615202-90680007 GCF_003597395.2 Chelonoidis abingdonii
ACACAAACAAAGACTTCCCTCCACCGAGATTTGAAAGTATCTTGTCTCCTGATTGGTCCTCTGGTCAGGTGTTGCAGGTCACTGTTTGTTAACCCTTTACAGGTGAAAGAGACATTAACCCTTAGCTATCTGTTTATGACAAGGTGTTTCAAGGAATGGGGAATAAGAGAGAAATAAAGGTAGAAAACATAGATCAAACAAAAGAGAAAGAAGACGAGAAACCAGATTTTTTTAAAATGTCGATGGCACATAGTGTGAGCAAATTATCATCTTTAGTCACTTTCTTGATAGTTGAACAAATGTCTAGATTCTTTTTCCTGCACTCATTATTCCCAGTTGTGTCTGCTGACTATAAACCTTCCGTTTTTATGTATTCCAAAAATGCAGCAGGAATGGATTTCACCATTGCTGAACAGTATATCCTTTACTGGAGTGTAAGAAGTTTACTTTCCAAGCACTTTTCCAGACACAGACCTGCTCTGAATGACATCATGGAAAATCATATTTTGTGTCCTCTACATATACTTCTCATAAGGAACTCACTTTTTTTAAAGCCAGAGTGGGGGTAGGGTGTAGCCAACCACTCTGGTTAGTGTTTCCCTTAGTAGTTGAAAGAGTTGTTTGGTTTTATTTTTTAATATATAAAATTCCTTTTGGAGAGACATGCCACACATTCTGATCTCTCCCCTTCAGGCAGTTACACTCTATTAAATATGAGGCTGGAAATGACACACGTCTGGAAATCCAGAAATGAAACCACCTTCCAGTTGCTGCTCTGCAGTATACAATGAAGGTGTTGTAAATTGATAATTGAACCATGTGGTTCCTCATTTAAGATTTTAAAAACTGAAATCCTTAGTTTCCAAAATGCTATCGCTTTGTACATCTCTAGATTTTCTGTAGTACTTTGAATCTTCTATGTATTTGTTTTATTTACAGTGCAACAAGGTTTTATCTTTTTAGCACCCTTATGCACTGAGATTGTATTTAGCTTCTTTTATTGAGACCATTCTTGTACTATTTGAGTGCTGTTCAGAGTTAAAACAAATAAAATACAAGAGGACATATATTAGTAAGTAAAATGACCTCTACATTCTGTCCCTGTTGGATAGTAAATTATGTGATTGACATATTTTAAATACTATTGTGTGTGTTACAGAGATGTAAGTAGGTTACAGAATGCTGTGTGGACATGCAAGTGTGATAAGGCTGAAGACCTGAAAGTGGTGAGGTCTATGGTCTCCCTCGGATTGTAGATAGATGAGTTCCAAAATTTTGGGCCTCTCCATTGAAAATGTCCTATCACCTGTGTATATGAGCTTCAGTCCTGATAGACAATTGTATTGTTCCATAGTAGCTTGTCAAGTGTGCTAGAACTCTCAGAGAATGAGGCTGATCTTTAGTTATTCTGGGCCACAGTTACTGAGAATAAGACCTGAGATCTTCAAACATACTCCAGGCCCAGTGGGGAGAAGTGGAATGAGTAGAATACAAGAGTGAAATGAACATTTGGTAATGTAGGTGTGATGCTGTATTCTGAAACAGTTGAAGTTTTGCAGAGCTGATGCTTTCAAGCCAAGGTACATGGCATTACTATAATCCTGGCTGTAGGTGCTCACATAAGTTTCACAGATGTTGACTAGGAGATGTGAAGGAAGCAAGCAAGTATCTTAACTCGAATGGTTCTCAAAGACAGAAGCTTCTGCCAAAGCACTAGAAGGGACTGGTCAAGATAAATATTAGGCTAATCAGGAAATGCACAGAATGTATGTTAGAGGAAGCATAGCAGGGAACAAAAATGGCATTTAAATATGAATATTTCTTGCAAATTGGAGGTACATGTACCCACAGCACCATGATTAAATGCAACCCATTCAACTGAGCAGTAAATATGATGAGCTTATTTATACACCTTTGATCATTTGTTGTTTGAGCCATTGAATTAACAATAATTCTGTACAGTACTGGAGCTTTAACATTGCTGCAGGTATATAACTGATCCACAGAATAGTGAAAAGGGTTAAGCTACTAAGCGAAGTAACTTTCTACCCAGTTTCCAAACTTTCTAAATGGAACTGTTGGCTCACGATGGAACCTTCCTACACAGTCGTGTGTAATGTTTCTTTGTAATTTGAGGTATTGGTTTATTGCCAACTATAAGTGAGGTTCAAATAAGATCCAATTTTGCAATCCCCAAAACTGAGTAATATGTCAACATGCTTAGGAGTTTCAGAACCTTCCAAGACATCTGAGAAAAAATATTTTTAATTGGCTTTTCACATTGTTCTGAAAATTCTGTGTATGATCTCTTGGGATTGTAAAAAAAAATTGAGTGAAAAAAAGAGAAAGAGAACCTAAATGAGAAGCAAATACACAAAAGGTACCTAAATAAGTACGTTAGTGCTGAGAATAGAGCAGCTCCCATTAATTTCAGAAGGAGTGCTGGGTGCTCAAAACTTGAAGATCTTGCTGTTTATGCAAGGTGGGATTTTCAAAAGTGGTTCCTAATGGCCAGACTTTAAAAGGTATTCAGGCAACTAAAGATGCTGATAAGTGATTGATGGGCTTTAAAAATACACCCAAGCACCTAACTGATATTTGTAAATCCCACTAGATACCTAAATACCTTTAAAAATCAGGCCTAAGTGACTTTCATTGAGACTTATGATCCTAAATCACTTAAGCGCTTTTGAAAATTCTGCCCTTCAGCCTACATATGGATTTAGGAGCCTACATTTAAGCTTTGAAAATCTTGACCTTAGCGTTAGTGCCCTTGAAGTGCTGCTCCTGTCACAGGAATGAGAAGGCATTCTCCCTATGTGATGTTCCAAGGAGAAGTGGGGGAGTTCTCCTTCTGCTTTTTACTATTTCAACCCTGGGTCCTGCCGTTCACAGATCCCAGAGGAGCTGCAGTTCACAGATCCCAGAGGAGCAGGAGTCACATCCTTAGTGCCTGGTGAAAGCAATGGGAAAGTACTGGGACCACTATTAGTTGATGTTAGCATTGCCTCTGTTGGGAGAGCATAGTGCCAGCTGTTCTTAAGGAAGTGCATGAACTCCTACTCACCGTTGAGTCTATGCCCTTTAATGTGTTTCAGCCCTTCCTTGCAGAAAAAATTAGTCTCTTCATTAGAGCTGGTCAAAGTTTTTCTGCTGAAACATTTTCCCATTGGAAAATGCTATTTCATCAAAACAAACTTTCTACGGGGATCTGGTGATTTTTCACAAAATTTCACTTAGAAATAAAACTGAAACTACATGAATGGAATGTTTCAACTGACCTGAAACGAAATTTTGTTAAATTTCATTTTGCGGGATATTGTGACAGTTTGGGGATTTTGCTCTGATTCACTTTTTCTCTTCTTCCCTTTTTGTCCTGCAGATACACACGAGCTTAATATCTCTCTTCAAGGCAGCTCCATTATCCTCCACATTCATAGCTATTGCCATCTTTCCTTCCTTAAGCCTCCTGATATACTCCTCAATAGTATAATACTGCTCCTGCACGCGTCGCCCATGAGGACGCCAAGGGGTCCAGTAGCTAAGTATACAGTCTCCACCAAGTTCCCAACTTCTGTCAGCCTTGGGAGTAAGACTTTGGATAAAAATTTCAAAAGTGCCGAAGTGACTTAGGCATCTAAGTCCATTTTCAAAAGTGACTTGGGCCTTTAGGGGCCTAAGTCCCATTGACATTCACATGTCAGTCACTTCGGCACTTGTGAAAATGTCACTTTTAATCTTTAAGCTTGGGACATGAAATCAGAATTTCCAGATGGACCTTGTTAAGACCACCAGTTTAAAGGCATTCAACTTCTGGGAATTATGCCACATTGTTAGTCAATCTGACTTTTCTGTCTATGCAAAGTCATTACCTGAAGTACCACTTTAAGGGAGGAATATATCTGGAATTGACAGGAAATGTCACACTGTGGTAGGATTTAAGTCAGCATATGAAATATCCAAATTACCCTTAGGGTTTTTCCTTCTTCCCACTCTTTTTCCCGAGTATTTCAAAGATACTTATATTTTCCTGAACTAATTCAGTCCTCTCCCTCTGCACACACAATTGAACAGAAATCAGAGTTTTCCAAATTATGGCTCTGTCCTGGTAAAGTCTGCTGCAGATTCCTACATGCAATTCCTGTAGTCGTCAAGTTGGATTTTCAAAACAGATTGTTATCACAGTGAATCTCCGATAATGAATCTCTGCTCCACCTAGTGTTTATGGAGATCTTTTCTTTTTTATGGCCCTTTGACACACCAGTTGGAAATGCCTAACTCATGGATGTGATTATACTGTAAAGGAATTTTGAAGACACAGAATATTTGAAGAGAGAGATCTTGAGTCACCAAAAAGAACTGTAACTTTATTTGGAATTTCACAATTCTCACTAAACTGCAAGATTAGTGCCAAAGGCAACAAAACAGCAGGAACCCAGTCAGAATGTGCCAGAGTTCATAGAACAATTGCTTCAGGCTTAACTTTGCTGACCTTTAATCTAGTTGGGTCATCGATGGTTCTTCTGCAGAGCATCGCACAACGTGAACCTGATCAGGTCTCGCATTGTAGTTCTGCAAGCCAGATTACCAGAAGTAAATGTTGCGCATGACTTCAGAACAGGCTGTACTGCACACATTCATTCAAAATCAGCATTTTAGAAGTGTGGGTAAGCAACCCCATCTTGGAGGATCACACTTTTTTTGTTGTTGTGAATACATATGTTTCATTACTCTAGACCGTCTTACACACACTTACAAAACATGTAGTTAAGCTTAGTAATCATAAAACGGGCCCTTGTCAAGTTAATTTACTTTCTACATTTTCAGTACTATTCATTCTCTTCATATGTGGTTTTTCTTACAATTTAAATTCTACCTTTATTCACACCAGCGTAATTGTAAAGTTAACGTCTTACTCTCCCTTGACCAATTTTGTGTGTGTGTGTGTGTGTGTGTGTACACAGAGAAAGAGTGTTACAGTGAGTAATAACAACAGGGAACACTATTAAAAAGAAACTGGCATTTCAGGCCCCAGTCCTGCAATGAGTTCAACAGGAGAGCTCATGCACCCAGGCAAAGTACATTGTAGGGTTGGGGCCATATTCCGGTAACGGTTGGGGAATGTTAACTTTTGATTGTTCTGTACTTTTTAATGTTTAACTCTGTGTATGGTATAATAATAAAATCAATTTTAGGTTCTTATCTAGGGCCCTATTACCATAGTATCTGAGTGTCTCATAATCTTTACCATGGTGAGGTAGGGAAGTGCTATTGTACCCATTTTACAGAGGCATTCTGGGTCCTGTTGCGCTTGCACTTAAAAATATAAACACATTCTGGAATTTCTGCTGCTGAGCCAACAACGGGCTTTGAAATCCTCAATCTCTCATGATCTTTCCGTTCCTGTGACTCTTGCAATCCTCATAGGAATGAATGGTGGTAGGGATTTAATTACCCTGCAGTATAATCTAGGATTTGGACTCCAACATCCCTTTTAAAATTGACAAGGGCAGAGGATTCTGTGGAAGAGCATCGTGCCTGTTGGACAGGTGTGTATTTCTGGCAGAATATTTTGGAACCTTTAAAATGCTGAGGGCTCAATTTGTAGAGTTAGTGAGGGTAGAACAGTTCTTACCTTTTTCCAAACTGTTTTAAACCCCTCACCCCTTACAAGTTCAGTCCTCTATAAAACTACTTTTTTTTTCCTTTTTCTTTTTCTTTTTTTTATGACTGGCTTTGATGCACTGCCATGACTTTTAATGGAGAACTGTAATATTGAACAGTGAAAGATCTTGCCCTTGGAAAGAATCTGCACACATGCTGTGCATTTCTGAAATCTTTCCTGGTAAATTACTGGACATTTTCAATGGTTTGATTTATTTTCATGCTCACAATACCTTGCAAGAGAAGATAAGAGAGGAGAAGTAAATGAGCACAGCATGAAACTTGCCTCTGATCTCCAGACAATCTACGTGAGCTGTTATTTTCAGATCACTTCCCATGTAATTGGGTCCTTCAGAGACATGCTTTTACTCAAGGACTCAGAAGAAAAGGCAGAGCTACTAGTCACATGGCTAGCCATCTTCAAAAGTGCCTATGGGAAGAGGTCCATAGGAGAACATAGTTCATAGTTTGAGAACATCAGCAAAATGGAGATTTTATCTGCCTTTAAAAATAGGTTTTGTGAGAAATTCTCTAGACCTGACAAGTTATCCTAGGACTCTATGGGTATGTCTACATCTGCAGCAGGGGGTGTGATTCCCAGCTAGAGGTGACATACTTGCATTAGTTCTCATCAAGCTAGCCACTAAAAATGGAGCGCAACTGCAGAAGCACGAGCTGAGGGAGAGGCTGGCATATGTGTCCAAGACCCTAGATACATGTCGGGAGGGCTCATCCACCTTGCCCCTCATGCCGCTGCAGCTGCACTCTGTTTTTAGTGTGCTAACTCAATTAGAGCAAGTGCCGGTGTGTCTCCTTGATCTGGGAACCAGAGCTCCAAGTGTATGTATATCCTAAGTGAGTGAAACCAGAAATAGCTCCATGGCAAGTAATATAGTGGTATCGCAATTATTATTATTAAAGTGATGAGACTGCTTGGCACACTACAGAACCCAAATAAAGACAGACCCTGTTCCAAGGAGTTTAGACTCAATCCATAAAGGTGCTTAGTTTTAGATTCCATTGCCATTCACAAAATGAACAGTTTACTGTTGCTGATCCCCACAGGTGCCTAAACTCTCTTGGCACCTACATTCCTAGCTTTTAGCATGCGCACTGTCCAAATGCCTGTCCTCTACTAGAGGAGCAGCCATCTCATCTGTGAAGCTTAAGAATGGAGGTGTGCTTAGATGCCACCTATTGACCAGAAGAGGTGGTAGTAGTGGTCACCTTATAACTGTTATCCCGGTGATTATAGCACTTGCCTGCAATGTGGGAGACCTGGATTTAATTTCTCTCTTTGACTGATAAGGAGAAAGGATTTGAAGAAGGGTCTTCAGTCTCTTGAGAGTGCTCTAACCACTGAGCTAGGGGGTACTGTGATGGGAGGTGCTCCCTCAATCTCTCCTTTTAAATGATTCTACTCTGGATAAATAAAGAAGCTCCCTTCTGGAGTACCATGTCCAACTTGCTTTTAAACAATGTTGCATCTCTGCCAAATCTTAAATATGACAGACAAATAGGCTTTTTCATCATTAAGCTGTGTGATGAATTATCCTTTTTTATCTTCATAAAAACCATTTTGAATTGTTGACCTCTACCAGCAGAAAATCCCTTTGGATTTACTGGGGGGGAAACTGGCATGCTTTTGCATTCCCTGCCGTCTTGTGGTTTGACAACATTATTATCCAGTTCTACCCAGGAAATGCCATCAGTATCACCTTCCAAAATGAGAAATGAACTCCGTTCTACCACGCAGTTGATAAATCATATCACCATGTGAATCCACATGGAGTATGTAACTTGTTCCATAAAATGCATGAGAAACTCTTTCCTAATTGCTCTTGAATTCTATGTGGTTATCCACAGATTCCACAGAAGCAGTGAGAGCTGTTCAATTCTTTCCCTATTGTTTTCATTGCATTTCTAGTAGCCCTTACTCTGCTAGCTAGTAGATATACTATTCTTCTTTTCTCTTCTCCAGGGGCTTTTATTTGCTTGAAAAATTTCCCATCATAGCTAATACCAGTTCAGCTCCACTAGTGGGAGCTGTGGTGGGGTGTTCCAACACATTTGTGACCCCTTATGTTTTTAACCATTATGTCATGTAAACATTGTTCAGAACAGTGTTAGATGACATGATGGTTAGAAGGCCAGATCCTGTGTACCATAGCACTACCACCAGCAGAGCTTAACAGGGTGTATCCCTAAAAGTGCAGGAGCCCTTCCTATAACACATCTATGCTCCATGGGAGGGCAGGCCATGGGAGAGCTGTGCTATGGTTGAACCAATGACCCTGATTTTCCCCTTTCCTTTCTCCAAACTCTGTTGTTGGGGGTTCTGAGGTATTGACTCCCTGTGTGAGTTTCCCTAATCTTGCCCCCTCTAAGCTCCACAATGTAACTGTAGTGACTCTATTGCATTATGAGATTCCTGCAGCTACAGAGTAAGAAGGATTTTCTCTGAGACAGAGAAAATAAAATAAGATATTTTCCAGAACATTTCCCACCCCATTATCTATTACTATTATGGATAAAATTTTTAAAGAAATTCAGAGTTTTCACTTCCATGTAATTATGAAAACCCAATCTATATAAACAATAAAGTGCCAACCCTTCTAAAAAGAAAATAGAGACAACTGCCTTCAATGAATACTTGAATTATACTTGAATTCTGTTTTGAGTTGATTATACAGTTTTGTATAACAATTTCATATTTGTATTAGAAAGTTATCTCTGATTCTTCTTTGTGCAACTCAGGATTGTAACTATTTAGCATACAATATCTTGTTGACATATTTTTAAACTGCACTGTTATACAGCATGGATGGTATAATTTAAGATTCATAAGATTTTTGTGTAGCGCCCCTAATCATGCAGTACAGCCTAAAGTCAAAGTTTTTCTCACCTTTTTGTGGTAAACATGATTTATCTCTTAGTTTATTGTTTCCTTTCTATATTCTCTATCTGCTACTAGTCACAAGAGCGGGGGAGCAACTGCATCTTTTAATGTACAGTGGAACCTCAGAGTTACGAACACCTTAGGAATGGAGATTGTTTGTAACTCTGAACAAAACGTTATGGTTTTTTTTCAAAAGTTTACAACTGAACATTGACTTAATACAGCTTTAAAACTTCACTATGCAGAAGAAAAATGCTGCTTTTCCTTTTTTTAAAAGTAATTTACATTTAACCCAGTACTGTACTGTATTTTTTATTTTATTTTTTATTATTTATTTATTATTTTGTCTCTGCTGCTGCCTGATTGCATACTTCTGGTTCCAAATGAGGTGTGTAGTTGACTGGTCAGTATGTAACTCTGGTGTTTGTAACTCTGAGGTTCTGCTGTAGTTTAGTAAGCTAGCTGACAGAGGGAGCTCTAGGGATGATTCAGGCTTCCCAGTCTGGAGACAGAAGATGGCCATTCTCCATTTTCCTGTAAAGGGGAAGATTAAATTGTTCCAGTTATCTACAATCTCAAGCCTGGTTTAACTAGCCATTTTAAAAATTTATCTAGTCAAAGTGGTTCACGCCCCTAACGCAGATGCATTTAAACCATTTTAACCCTTGTTTATAGTGATTTTAGGTTGTCGGTAACTTACTGCTTAAATCAGCTTGAGTGAGTCTACATTAAGGGTTTGCATTAGTTTACTGGTATTTATAGACTTTTTTAATTGATTTAATTAAATCACTGTATTCTTTTAGTACAGAAAAAGTCTCAGTGAGTGATCATCCTTTGCTGATTTATGACTCAAAGCCAGTTGAAGTTAGAGGGGAGATTCCCATTGATTTCAGTTGATTTTTAACTATCATGCCCATACTTATCAATCTTCCAACAGTTGAGTTGTGCAGGTTGTTCTGGTTTCAATATAGCATCACATAGACTCAAAGTAGGGTAGGACTGGAAGAGGTCTTGAAGTCTTCTAGCCCAGTCTCCTGCACTCAAGGCAGGACTAAGTATTATCTCTAGACCAGGGGTCTGAAACTCAAATGACCATGAGGGCCACATGAGGACTAGTGCATTGACCTGAGGGCCATATCACTGACACACACCCTTCGCTGCCTCTGGCCCCACTCCCACTCCACCCCTTCCATTAGGCCCTGCCTCTTCCCACCCCTTCCCTGCCCCATTCCAACCCCTTCCCCGAAGTCCACATCCCAACACTGCCCCAGGGGGTGCAGAAAGGGTGCAGGGTGGGGCGGAGGCTCAGGGCAGGGAGTTGAGGTGCAGGAGGTGTGCAAGGTGCAGCAGGGAGCTCAAGGCAGGGAGTTGGAGTGTGGGGTGCAAGAGGGTGAGGGGTGCGGCATGGGGTCGGGGTGCAGGATGCAACAGGTGGCTCAGGGCAGGGAATGCAGAAGGGGTGTGGGATGCAGCAGGGGGCTCAGGACAGGGAGATGGGTGCAGGAGGGGTTCAGGGTGCAAGCTCCAGCCCGGCATCACTTACCTAGAACAGCTCTGGGGTGGCAGCGGCGTGCACGGGTGCCAGGGCAGGCTCCCTGCCTGCCTTCCCTGGACTCCAGCCCTGCGCAGTTCCATTCCAGGAAGCAGCTGGAACTGTGTCCCTGCAGCCCCTGGGGGGGAGGAGGGAAGGGGCTCAGGGTTCTGTGTGTCTGCTGCTCTTGCCGCTCCTCCAGGTACCTCCCATGAAGTTCCCATTGGCTGCGGTTCCCTGTTCCCAGCCAATGGGAGCTGCTGGGGGCGGTGCCTGGAAGGAGGCAATGCAGGAGCCCTCTGCCTCTTTCCCCATCCCCCCCCCCCCCCCCTGCCAGACAGAACGGGTGCGCTACCAGCTGCTTCAGAGAGCAACGTGGGGCTCACAGCGCCACAGGGGGCAATCCCGCAGGCAGGCGTGGGGAGCTTGGCGGGCCACACGCAAGAGCCGCGTGTTTGAGACCCCTGCTCTAGACCATCCCAGACAGGTGTTTGTCTAATCTGCTATTAATCTCCAATGATGGACATTCCACAACCTCTCTAGGCATTTTATTCCAGTGCTTAACCACCCTGACAGTCAGGAAGTTTTTCCTGATGACCAACCTAAACAGCCCTCACTGCTATTTAAGACCATTGCTTCTTGTCCTATCTTCAGAGATTAAAGAAAACAATTTTTCTCCCTCCTCCTTGTAACAACCTTTTATGTGTTTGAAAACTGTTAGCATGTCCCCTCTCAGTCTTCTCTTCTCCAGACTAAACAAACTCAGTTTTTTCAATCTTCCCTCATAGGTCATGTTTGCTAGGCCTTTAATCATTTTTGTTGCTCTTCTCTGGACTTTCTCCCATTTGTCCACATGTTTCCTGAAATGTGGCACCCAGAACTGGACACCATACTCCAGCTGAGGCCTAATCAGCATACAATAGAGCAGAAGAATTGCATCTCATGATCTTGCTTACAACATTCTTGATGGTACATCCTAAAATGATGATTGCTTTTTTTCCCCCAACAGTGTTTCACTGTTCACTCATATTTAGCTTGTGATCTGTTATGATCCCCAGATCACCTTCTGCAGTATTTCTTCCTAGGCAGTCATTTTCTATTTTGTATGTGTGCACCTTATTGTTCCTTCCTAAGTAAAGTACTTTGCACTTGTCCTTATTGAATGTCATCCTATTTACTTCAGACCATTTCTCCAGTTTATCCAGATCATTTTGAATTTTAATCCTATCCTCCAGAGCACTTGCAACCCCTCCCAGCCTGGTATCATCCTCAAACTTTATAAGTGTACAGAACTGATCCCTGTGGGATCCCACTTGATATGTCCTTCCAGCTTGGCGGTGAAGGTCCCATTCTGAGGGAATGGTCTTCCAACCAGTTATGCACCTACCTTATAATAGCTCCATCTAGGTTTGATTATAAGAAGGTCATGGAGACAGTATCAAAAGCCTTATTCAAGTCAAGATATACCATATCTACCACTTCCCCCTATCCACAAGGTTTGTTACCTTGCCAAAGAAAGCTACTAGGTATATACACAGTGGTTAACACTGAGATGTCCTCGTTTACCCACAGTTATCCCATATTAGTTATTTGCCTATGGTTAGAACAATGATTTGGTCAGCTACTTGCAACCAGGTCCAACATTCTAAAAGTATTCCATAACTCATTGTGCTTATTTCCCTGGCAACAACTATGAAGCTTCATAGGAACAAGCACAAAGAGTTTGGGGGCACAGAAGAGGCTGAACTAAATATAGGGTGAGGATATGCAAAAGCTGAGAACGCAGATCTGGGAATTTTGAACTGTGTGGTAAAGATCAAAATGCAAATTCTGATATTGTAAAAGTCAAAGGGCCAGATTCTGCCCTCACCCACGAGGAATATATAAGCTACTGGACAGATTCACCAATGGGAAATCCAAATAAAGCAGTAAAGTGTAATTCCATGTCCCTGTCTTTAAGATCCATTTTATTTTTATAAACCAAAGATGTCACAAGCTCAAAGTAACACACAACACATAATAACAGGGACTTTCCCTGTGTTCTGCAGCTGAGAAGGGAAAGAATTCCCCTAGCTAGTTCTTCCTGGAACCCTATCCCTTCCCTCATTTTTCCCCTACGTCAGGGCCATTGTGGGGGCCCCATTGTCCCTTTCTCCCATGCCAGAGATTCTATGCCCCCATTCCCCTCCCACCACACCATGGTTTCCTATTGGGCTCCCCATGCCAGAGACTCTGTGTGTCCCCCATTCACCTCCTCCCACCCCCTTATTCTTATTTCTTCTCTTTCTGTCTGGGAGAACTCGCTCTAGAAACAAGACTAGATAAGGGGGTTGGCAGGTTGGTTTTATTTCTTTTACTTTTTTTAAGATTATTCTGAACTGATAGCAGTCACCAGAGAAATGTATTTGGGCAAGTTTTCTCCCCAAGCACACAACTCCTGCAAGGTGCTGAACACCCTCTACTCCCATAACTGGTAGTTGATATCCAGCAGCTGCAGGAACCCATTGGTGGAGCTCAGAACAAAATATAGGTAGGCAGCAGCTCTACCACCAACAAGCTGTGAAAACTCTGTCTGTCACTCCCTGAATTTAACTAGCTATCTCTACGATTTTTGTAATTATTTTAAGATTAATTCAATTCTAAGTAAAATGTGACATTATAAAATTTGGTGACAGATGAGCTAAATGAGCAGTAGAGCTGTCTGAAAAAAACAAACTCATCTTCACAATTTTGAAATTCCAAAGTTGTTTTTGTTTCAAAGTGTTTAAGCAAGACCATTGTTCATTCCGTCAAAAATTTACGGCATAACAAAATTTTAAAATTATGTCTCCAAACCATTTTCAATATAATATTATTGAAAAGGTTATCAATTATTTTCAATATAATTTTTTTCTGGGGGCAGAAATCAAATTAAAGGATCACATTTTTCACAAAAATGAAAATTGAAAAAAGGCCATTTTTCAAGAAAACATTTTTGTTCAAAAATTTTCAACCATTCTAATAAGGAAGACTAGTAAGGAAAGACAGACAAAGCCATGAAATGCTGAGATCCACTTATTTCTGACTTCCACTGCTACAGTAACTGAAAGTATAGAATGATAAAAGCTCCATTTTTTGTCATTTTGGAAAGAAGAGCTGTTGTCTCCATTGTTAGTAATATAATAAAAATAACACTTCAGTATAAATAGAAAAGGTGTAGATCTTTGGAAACAATATGGTACCAAAGGGATTCACAAAGAAGCAATGGTATCATAGTGCTTTTGTTATATTTCCTATGTTTACACAGGGCAAACAGGCTGAGACTTAAAGATTGATATCATTTTCAGAAGTGCTGAACACTTGCAGCTCCCATTGGTTTTGATAAGAGCCATAGGTGCTCAGCACCTCTGGCAGTTAGGCTATGAGAATTTCACAACAGGTGTTAATTGATGTAAAATAGGTGGTATATTCTAAATAGATATGAATTAAGTTGAAAATATGTATGGAGATTTAGTAGCTGCTATCTGTCATACAGTATGAATCTATTCTGTAGTTGGTAAACCTCAATTTATTTGTTTTAAGAGAGTTTTATAACCACATATTTGCATGTTTTGTTCCCATCAGGTTGTTCATGCAAAGCTTGCGTTTGGCAGACCTTAAGTGCATGGGTGGTCAAGGGTATTGAATTCTTCCATTCCTTGTGAAAAAAAAACACAGTCATCAGTTTCCCACTAGGAAAGATTGGCATAGAGATATTTTTTACTAACCCATGTTTCTGTGTATTTTACTGCCAGGATATAAGAAAAATACATTTTTTTTCTCCTTTGTGGCAATTTTATTCTCTGACTCCACTAAATTCACATACCAGTCCAAAACTCTTTTCCTAGCTTAGAATTTTATATTTGGCCTACCCCTGTTATTGTTTTCATTGTCTTTCATATGTAATAGAGATAGTTTTGCCAGAAATGTACTTTGCCAGCCTGCACACTCTATCTGTGTTCAAAAAGCAGCCATTCTTCAAAACCTTTTCATGGATTTGTGACTTTCTGGAGTTCTTTGTACAATTAATGACCAAGCACATGTTTAAATGCTTGTAACGTATTGATAAGTGAATTGTGTGTGAACATGAGATTCAGTCAAAAATGTCTGCAGAAAATGTTTTACACATCTAATAATATTTCTTGTTGCTACAATATGAAATAAATCACTCACTTCTCAAGGGACTAGTATTGGTATTCTCTGATTTCTCCTTTGTGCTGTGAAAAGCTTAAAAACTACTGTTTTGCATCACAGAGCATTTGTCACATAAAATTTGGGATATGGGGACAATTCAAAAGCAAATTATTCTTGTAGGGCATGATTCTGGAAAGGACAGAGGGTTCCCCAGCACCTCACTGAAGCACAGCACTTCCCAGGATCAGGCCCTACATTATTACTCTCAGGACATGGGGTACCTCAGTCTGCAAAGCGGTTAGCAGGCTGGCAAGTGAAGTTGAGTGCCATCTTTGTGGGAGTAGCATGGGAACAGAGAAGTTGATGAGATCTTCTGGCTGCAAAAACCAAAAATAACATTTACAAAAACAAAGCAAAACAATCTTGAAAGAGGACCAGTTTTAGACTATCGTTAAACAAAGAGGTCTCTAAAGCACTGCATTACCATATAAAATCCAGTCCTTTATTAACAGGATTTGTGCATATATCTCCAGCACATGGCTTTAGAAAAAAAATAAACTCAAAATACTGAAAGGTTCTTAGTCAAGCAATCTGAACATGATCCTACATACATTGAAGTAAATGGCAAAGTTCCCATTGATTTTAATGGTGTAGGATCAGGGCCTATGTCAGCAGCCACTAATAATACAAAAAAAAAAACCCTTCCTTTTTCATTAACTTGGAAATGCACCACTAATATATAGAAATGACTAAATGCAAATGAATGGTGCCTGCCAGAGACCCACAGTCGTGTAAAAAGAAAACAGAGGGACAGCTATCTGTAGCTTTTAAGTATGCCACCAAAAGACTTTTTAAAAATGAAGATTTTGCAGTAGGGCACGTGTTTCAACCTTCCCCTACTCAAAATACGTTATGTCAATTAAAGGTAAAAATGCAGCGGGTTTTCTGTGATGTAAGAAACTGTGGCAGCTTTAATAACAAAGGAATATATTGCAACTATTATTGCAAATTATGGAACTATTAGAAAATATTAAGCATAATATATTGTGATGTAGATGTTTTTATTGAAGGAATTTTTTTTATTGGAATGCAAGCGACAAAAATAAAAACATATGCTTGTGCAGATTGACTTACCTTAATGAAGTCTTATTGTACGGAAAAGTGTGTGTATATATAAGGGCCTCTCACTTACTAGATAAAGGACAAAATATCCAAAACTTTGACTCAGTAATTCCGTATTATACTTTAACTACATAAGCTTTGTGTCTGTACTGTGTGACATTTTTATATCTAGTGTCTGGAATAATCCATCACACAACAAGCTTTGCTTTATGTGCTGGCATGCTGCAGCGCATATGTAAATATGATACTTTAAATTCCAGCAATATTTTTAATCTAGAGATCTCAAAACACTTTACAGACATTAGCTTTATTTGCCCCACAATACTCTTATGAGGTAGGTAAGTAATGTTATCCCCATTTTAAAGATGGGGAAACTGAGATTAAGTGACTTGCAAAGCTAGGAGTATTACCCAGGTCTCGCATCTAATGGTGTTCCTGCAGATTAGAATTGCGATTAGTATAAGAAAAGTAATCTCTTTCTGGGTATTTCTTTAATATCCCAACTGACCAATCCAAATGTTAGTATTGATAGGGTGAACTTTTATGGCTGACTTCAATAGGTCCAGGATTTCACCCAGAGATTTTATAATATAATGGTAACCTTTAAAACACCTTAACTATAGGAATGGTGCCACAAAACTAATTCTCTCTTTTGTGTGTGTATGTAACATGTACAAATTGGTTGTGGCATTATTAATTGAAGGAAACGTGCACAGCCCTGGGTGGAAAGGCATTGCAAGAAACTTAAGCAATATAATAGCTACTGGCTACAATCATGAGCGTTGAACAGTGCAGAGACACCACATAGCTGTGAGGGAATATAATTCGGGGCAAGAGAGGTACTTATCCTCTGACTGTACAGGCTAGATAATCTGTGTGAGCAGCACTTAGACCGCAGGTAGATATGGTTGAAACTTTTTGTATGAAAATCCTTTGTGTTACAAAATAGAATTTGATTACATTGAAATTGTTGGCAGACAAAAATCATTTTAGCCTTTTTTTTGTTTTTCAAAGATATTTAAAAGTAATTTAAATCAAAATTGAATATTTTTGAAATTTTAAATTTTTCAGTTTACTTCTGTGAAGTTATGCCTGACTTACACTAAAGAGAGAACAAAATCAGACCTTAAGTCACTTTTTCTGGTGCTAGTCACAATTTTCTGGTGCTAGTCACAATTATCTCTAATCATCACTGTTGTGGCTCTGGAAAATCTGTCACCAGTGGTGCTGACTTTCTAATCTGCTGTGGGGTGCTCAACCCCCCGGCTCTGCCCCAGACCCCGCCCCTACTCCACCCCTTCCCCCAAGACCCCACTCCACTCTGGCCCCACCCCGCCACCTCCCACCCTGTTCCACCCTCTCCCCTGAGCTCACCCTACCCTCGCTCCTCCCCCTCGCCCCCAGCACCTCCTGCATGACACAGAACAGCTGATTGCAGCAGGTGGGAGGTGCCTGGAGGGGAACGGAAGAGCTCATTGCAGGTGTGCGTTCAGCACCCACCATTTTTTCTCTGTGGATGGTCTGCTGCTCCAACACATTAATCCTCTTCCTCTGTGTTTCATTCTGGTGCTCAGATGTTAGTACTACTGCATCTCTCAACTCCATGACATTTTATACACTGATCTAGAAGCCTGTGCTGAAGGCAAAGCAAAGATGTACCCTGCGTTGTCATAAATGGTCACAGTGTTTGCTAGTTTACACTCATATCAACCAAGAGTAGCAGCCTCCTCAGGGAGCTGCTCTTAGTCCTTCTACGCCTGGTCCAACAAATAAGCCAGAGAAGTCACACTGTGTACAGGAGATTTCAAATGCAGAAGTGTGTGCCAAAATATACAGGCTATGTTTTGAAAATTTAGCCCCAGGTGTCTTTAAAAAAGCAATATTCAAAACCAAGTCTAGCAGCTAATTACTGCTGTCTTGCCAAAGAACAGCTCCTTGAGACTCCCTGCACAGCTTCCAGAATATGGGCCCACAGAGGTTCAGGGCCTTGAACAGGGCTCTCCTGCTGGGTGTCACTATGCTGCTCCTGTGCTCTATGTGTGACTTCACTTTTTTTAAATGTTAAACTAAAAAACCGGAGCTTCCTCTGGAGCATAATGAAATGGCAGTTTTTACATAGGTCCAAAAGGCCAGATTTGATTTCCTTTGCACCAGTGCAGCTGAGATCTGAATCTGCACCTAAGAAGCAAACAGAGAAATTCAAAACTAAGGCTAGCAATTGCTTGTGGTCTGGCTCTAAGAAAGAGCAGCAATATTAACACTGACTGTTGTGTGTGTACTCAGGATATGTCTACACTATGGGGATTATGCCAGCATAACCCCATAGTTTAAAGGCACAGCCTATGCTGGCAAAAGGCTTTTCTCCATCATGATGGTAACTAGGTTGACAGAAGCATTCTTCCATCAGCTTGGCTGCATCGACACTGGGGGTTAGATCGGCAGAGCTACATCAGTCAGGAGTATGGATTTTTCATACCCCTGACCAACGTAGCTATGTCAGGCTGGATTTGAAACATAGCCAGGTCTCAGAGATCATGCATATGACATCCAGTGTAGTAGTGTGCCCACGTAGCTACTACTAATGCTGCCTTCTTCTGCTGCCTGAGGCACTAGAACCTGCTGGGGAGACTAAGGGCTTGTCTACAGATACTTTTAGTTTGCCACAAGCAGGGCTGTGAATCTATCCTGAACTAGCCTGCTGCATTCTAACTATCCATATGCACCTTGCCAATGCACATGAACAGTTCAGTTAGTGCACTTTGATCTAGGCCTGCTTCAGAGAGGACTGAAACAAGTGCAGTAATGAACTGTTCATGGGTATCAGCAGGGTGCGTATGGACAGTTAGAGCATGTCGGTCTACTACAGACTGAAGTCAGATCTCAGCTTGCTGCAAACTAAATGTTCATCTGGACAAGCCCCAAAAGAGCTTCTCTTTCTGGTTTTCATCTCTGCTTCTTTTAAAATTGGTAACAGTGACATGATGAGATTTTTCTTTGTTTTTGTTTTTTTGTGAAGGTGAGGAAAGGCAGGAGGGTGGGGATAGCACTCAAAGGAAAGATTCTAGTTAGCTGGCCAGCATGCATCAAAGCTGAATCTCATAGATCATATGACTGAGATCCATTCTAAATCCAGACGTTGGTAAACTGGTATGCTTTTATGTAGAATGGAAATCTTCTTTTTCACAGATTCCAAACCCAGAAGGGACCATTGTGATAGAGTGACCAGACGTCCTGTTTTTAAGGAACAGTTCCGTATTTAATCCCTCCTACAGGTGTCCTGACTTTTCCTGGCTGAACCTCCTTAGGCCAGGAGGAGTGAAGCCCTGCATGTGCCAAAAGCCCCTCACAGCACTGGCGTGGGGCAGCCTCTCTGCCCCTCAGCTAAGCTCTGGAGTGGAGGGGAGGGAGCAATTTCCAGCCTGTTCGTGTCCCGATCCTGCAGGCTCCGAAGCAGGGGGCTAGCACCCTCTTCACCAGCTCCTTTCCTCCCGCCAAGGTCCTTCCCCGAGGGAGTGTGGGGCTCCTCCATCCCCTGTGCACCACTCTAAAGTTTTACATTGTTTTGTTTTTGAGATACGTAACAAAAAAAATCTACATTTGTAAGTTTCACTTTCAAGATAAAGATATTGCACTGCAGTACTTGAATGAGGTGAATTGAAAAATGCTATTTCTTTTGTTTTTTACAGTACAAATATTTGTAATCAAAATAAGTAAAGTGAGCACTGTATGCTTTCTGTTCTGTGTTGTAATTAAAATCAATATATTTGAAAATGTAGAAAACATCCACAAATATTTAAATTAATGGTATTCTATTATGTTTAACAGCATGATTACTCAGACAAATAATCACAATTAATTTCTTTAATTGCTTGACAGCTCTAATATTTACACTCTGCAATCAAGTAACTCCTTAACTTTCTCTTTGCTAAGATAAATAGATTGAGCTTACATAAGAATGGCCATACTGGGTCAAACCAAAGGTCCATCTAGTTTGTGTCCAATTTACCAAGCAATCCAGATTACTCTGCATAAGTGACATGTTGTCTTCATTATTTATTGTACCCCAATGTTTGTGTCATCTGCAAATTTTATCAGTGATTATTTTATATTTAATGTTTTCTTCTACTTTCTCACTCTATGAGCTGTGATTGAACTAGCTCAGGTATGTCTATGCAAGCAGCAAACACCTGTAGCAGTGAAACCACTGCAGTGCAGGCTAGTTGCCCAAGTAATTACTCCAGGGTGCCAGATGAGCTTGTACAGCCTGCACTTAAGCATGTGCTGCTGCAACTTCATTACTACCAGTACCTGAGCTATCGTTAATCTGTTTGTGTGCACTTCAACTGCAGCCTGTGATTGCAATGTTGACATACCCTAACGTAAGTGCCATATTTGGGCACTTCTTATTACATGGCAGCCATTTTTTTTTTGGTTGGCATTCTCAAGTATTCTCTTTGCCACAGATGGTGGATATCTTTGTTGTTCAGCAAATTTGCTATTGGATTTCCTCATCTTATTCTTTGTTTGTTTGTGTCACAGTAGTTCCCAGAGTCCCCAGTCAAGATTTGGAACCCTTTGTGTGGGGTGCTGTGCAAATGGATACTAGACCCTACCCATTAGAGTTTATTGTATCAGCTCCAACAGTGAGACCATAATACCTTTATATCAAAGACATAATATATTTTGTTCAGTGAAATTTTGGATAATCAAGAAGTTTTTGATTATAGGAAACACACTAAGTGGTTCTTAGGATGTATGTTACACACAAAAAGAGATGAGAGAAGGCTGAAACCACAAAGGACTTCTGTCAACCACATACAAATATTCCCAAGATTTAAAGGCTTTAAGGGAAAATCACATTTGTAGACATTACATGATGTTGAAACAAATGGGAAACATGAGATTTTAATGATCTTTTCCTACAGCCTAGAGATATGAGTGCCCTTTGGTTCCCAAGTAACTCAGCTTTGCCAGTGTTTCAAGTTTTATTGATGTGTTTGTTATTGTAAAAGATTTTATAAGATAAACATTAGCTAAACAAATGACTTTTAAGCTTGGGAAAAAGCTTTGTCTATGTGTAAATGAACCTTAATAGAACTTCTACTGATTGATGAAACACATTAGGACACATGGGGCTTGTCCAGTTTTAAGTGTAATGTGGCAAATCTGAGCTTTGGTGTTAACCTTCCAAATTGTCAGAAGGGTTTGGGGGACGGGGGAGAATTACGTACATATGGCTGACCTGCAGAATACACAAATTCTGTTTCTATTGAAAACTATATAAACATTTTCTAGTGTTACACTAAAATCCACTCCAGCAATTAATGTTTGCCCCAGTGGAAAACAGAGCTTAATATTAGATAGTTTACTGAATCTAGTGAACCAATGACAAGTCTATTTTTTTTTTCATTTTTCACCTTTGTTTTAATTACAATCTTCCATTAGCTTTTACATTAATTAAATCTTGGCATGTAAGGTAGCTGAGGTCTCACTTTTGTTAAATTTATTTTATAATTGTTTAAATTACAGTGGTGCCTAAAATCTGGGAGGAGCTACACAAGCATTTAAGACAATGTAGCCCTTGCTCTGAAGAGTTTACAATCTATAAAGACAAAATGGTGAATTATGTCCAAACTCCACTCAGGTATAGTGGAGTGAAGGGACTGCAGGGGGCCAGATGTGGCTGATGGATCTGTGCTGCCTGGCCCAGGCAGATGCCAGAGCAGCTGGAGCCCACTTTAACATACGTCACTAGCTTATGGTCCGTAGTAGATTTACATCAGTGGAGGGTAGCAGCAGTGGACCTTCACTCCATCCTGCTCTGCCCTTGGAATACTCCAATATGCTGACTAGGTGAGGAGACTGGAATAGGCACCCATGCCACCCACACCAGTGTTACACCAATGGCAAGCTACCCTATACAAAGGGAATTGTCCCCCAGCCACTTCCAGCCAGAATCAGATCAATTTTCACAACATGAGTCATTCAGAAAGACTGAAGCAGACAGGAGAATCCAGTCCAAATGCCAATGAAGGGTAGGGAAAATGTGTATCACTTACAAGCAGGATGGTTTGGGGCAGTGTGACAGGGGTGCAGCTACCCTACCCTGCTTCTTCCACTAACAGAAATCGCTGTGAGACCTTCCTGCTTGTAAATACCAGTATGTACTTTATGTACAGTGTCTCAGACCCTCCACTAATATGTATCAGTGTATACTCTCCTTTGTACTGTTTTCCACTTTTCTAACCCCTTCTCCCATGAGAGAGGCAGGAGAAGTGGGGGCGGGGGAGATTAAAGTGTCTCTATTTTGAGGCTCCCCTTTTCAGGCTCTCTAGCCTTCTGTCTTTTTCTCTCTCCCGGCTTTCTCCTCAAGCACATCCTTCCTGTGCTCTTTTCAAATCACTTGTCTGTTTATGGGCTAATTAGCTCATTAATCAGTCTGGCCTAGTAATCAGACACACCCCTGACCAATTAGGCCTTTTCTGAGGAACCTTATTGATGCTAATAGTGACCAGATAGTGCTGTCTCGAGCTCCATCTCTCAGCACAGGCAGACTATATAATGTTGCATATACATGGATGGTCAAGTCAAGTGTGTTAGTCTAAGTGGCTTAACCATTCAGTAGCTGAGGGAAGAGCATTTTTGCAAGTCCATGAGTGAACCAGGCAGCCCTTGCTGAAGCCAACTGAGTTTTACCAAGAGGTGGCATGGAAGGTCAAAATCAGAGGCTGGACTGCTGGATATGTCATGAGATAGGCATTGGCTATGTTTTGAAGCTTGATCTTCCCCCTAGTATGCCACCTGGAGGTGATATCAGACAGTTTCCATAGGGAATCTCAAATGGGGCACTTTGAGATGAGATATGAGCTCTGTGGGTTACATACATCTTTAAAAAGTGGTAGATGTGGAATGTCTTGCAGCTAAAGGAGCAGATTCTGCAAAGCAATGTTTGACAGGACCAGAAGCCAGGCCAGCTTGGTTGATCTCATGGTATCTGTTGTTATACGCATGATTTCATTTAGCTGAGTGTCTACTAGTACTGTGTGAAAATAGCTGAGCCATACCAGAGAGCAATACTCTGCTACAGAATAGCACAAAGGAAGCCTAGAGTTTCTTAATGTCTGCACATTGGCTCCTCAGGAAGAATCAGCTAATTTGATGATCAGGTTGTTTCTTGTCTTTATTTTCAGTGAGGCCTAAGTAAGGTGTTCTTTGAAAGTCAAGGTATGGTCTGAAGTGACACTTACATACTCAGGCTTTGGTTCATGGTTCACCTGTATCCATTCAGTAAGATGTTCAGCTGTTTGTTGGCCTTTGCATGATATAGATCAGGGGTACGCAACCTACGGCACGCGAGCTGATTTTCAGTGGCACTCACACTTCCCGGGTCCTGGCCACAGGTCCGGAGGGCTCTGCATTTTAATTTAATTTTAAATGAAGCTTCTTAAACATTTTAAAAACCTTATTTACTTTACATACAACAATAGTTTAGTTATATATTATAGACTTATAGAAAGAGATCTTCTAAAAACATTAAAATGTATTACTGGCACATGAAACCTTAAATTAGAGTGAATAAATGAAGACTTGGCACACCACTTCTGAAAGGCTGCCGACCCCTAGTATAGATGGAAGCAGCTGGAAATTATCTTTATGTACTAAAGTCTTCATCTTTTGCTATAGTGGGCCCTCTTTTTCATGTCAACATTCAGAACTTCTTGTAGATGACTGAAATCCCAGGCCTGCACTGCCAGACAGATGCCATCTGCATAGATAAAATGCCTGGAAGTGCTATCGAGAAGGTCATTTGTAAAGAGGTTAAGAAGTGTTGGTGCTAGAACTGAGTCCTAAGGTAGAACATTGCTTTAGGAGTTCCAGGATCTGTTCATTTGTACAAGTGAAGCTTGGAATCAACAGCCTCTCAGCAACAGTTCACAGAGCACTTCAGTAGGACCCATGACAGTTTGTACAGTATGTCAGATCATGGCATGTACAGCAGTAAGATCTAGAAACACTCAACCTGTCTTCTTCCTGCTCTGGAAGCCATTCTCCATGTAGGTGGTGAGTGCCAGTATTTGATCACAGGTTCTGTGGTTTGGTCTGAAACCTGCTTGATCGACATTCAACATATCACCAATGAGAGAGGCAGTTCTTTGAAAGACAAGCTTTTTAAGTAGTTTGTACACACGTCTTAGCAAAGAGATGCTGTTGCAAGTAAATGTTCTTTATTAAGTTTTGGCAAGGCTATTACCTTTACTCTGTGCCCAATTTTAAGTATTTTATTCTCCTGAATTACTCTAGAGAGAAAGATGTAGCCATTGTCTGCTAGTTTTTCCCAGGACCTGTCTTCAACGTTTTGATCACCCTTTCTATTTCATCTGCAGTGACAGGCTGGAAATCTTCAGTTTCAGGCATGCACTGTTCATATTGCTTCCATTTCTTCTTCACCTCTCCTCCAGATGTTTTGCCCTTATCTGCCTTTGCGACAATTTTCAGGTGGGTAACAATGCTGTTTGGAGAGACTGCGTAATGGTGCTGTGCAAGAGACTTCTAAGCAGCACCACATTTTCTTATTAGTACACAGGCTTTTGGCTGGATCTTGACATGTTTAGTTCCATGGTAGCCTGATTCCATTTTGCTCTTCTAGAAGTGGTCAAGCTGTCTAAAATATCTGAGGCTCTCCAGATCACCAGTTTCTTCATGAAGCTTGAGGAGTTCTGTGCATTCGTCATCTAGGCAAAGAACATAAATCTCATAACAACCTCTTGGAATTGAGTTGGTGGAAGTTCTGTAAAAGACTTCTGTGAACCACATATAAGCTTCTTCAACAGAGGTGTTGTGTGGGATACATGTGGTGTGATTGGTGAATTGTGTAAAGTTAGGTCAGTTTCCATTCCAATAGTCCCAGTGAGGGTTTTGATTGGTGCTCACAGTAGATATGGGTCAGATGATCTTCAGGATCAGAAGATGTTGACTATGTGGGAAGTTTTTCCAATACACTGCTTATAGCTTGAAGTTGATGATCTGCTGTGCTGTTCCTCCAGGTGAGGTAAGGAGAGTAGTCTTGCTTCTATCTGGCAAAACAATCATTGTTTTGGATCATGAATGAGGTGAAAATCATGGAGTAAGACCCAGTCCAAGAAGTCAACTCCATTTTGATCTGATTCTCTGTAATCTCCAGATAGTGTATTTGCTATTAATCTCCAACATAGATGGCAGGGAGTGGGAGCTTAAGAAGAATTGTTTGAGTAGGCCAGGGATGGGTAAGGGGGTTGTACACATTTGCAGGTCTGAAATGACCAATTCTTACTATGTCATAGTGGTCTGAATTAAATGGGAGTGGTTCCATGTCCATAAGATCTACTCTACCCTAAATAGCACATCCATATTTGCTACGCAGAGAGAATTCATAAGATTACCTTTGATGTTAAAGCAGCTGTTACAAAGGGATTCAACATATGTCTCCTGAAGGCAAATTACATTATATTTGGAGACTAGAAGAACTGGAGAATGGAATATTTAGCTGCTGGGAGACCTTCAATGTTTAGCTGCAGGATTTTCAGGGATGGGCTAATGTCGAAGATTTCTCGATCGTGATTAAAATAGCTGAGATCGTTTGAGAGTTTGTGTTGACCAGGATCTGAAAGATTTGGCCTGCTAATTGCAGCTTTGGTTTCCCCTGCCAGAGCAGGTATTTATGAGGTATACAACAGAAAAGTAGCTGCATTATATCCTCGGGGAAAACTGGCATAAAATTAACAAATTCAATTTTTTTAAATATTTTACTTAGTTATAAACTAGCCCAACAGCACCTCTTCTGGGCCATTGTTAGTTCATGTGTTTTTCCATTAACTGCCACTGTTTTTATTGTTTCCTGGTTTTAACTGCCTATTTAAAATTAAATGTTGCTTACTTTTCAGTTTTTTAGTTTTTGTTTTTGTTTTTAGCTCTTTTTAAAGCTCATAGAACTGTCTTCCCACACACAACTCCTCCTCCTTTCTGACTGCCCAGGAACCCAAAGCTACATGCCATGTACAAAAATTTACACTTCATCCATCCCACCAAACAACCAATGGGGGGAGGGGCAGGAAATCAAACAAAAGCACTCATCTCAATGAAAACTGTCTAAAGGCAGCATGGTTGCCTAGAGGCAAGAATCTATGGGACCTCAGCTACCCCTCACAGTCACCAGCTGCTCTTCCTATTCCGTTGCTCGGTCATCAGGGTCAAAACAGAAAAAAGAGAAATCTGTAGCCATAAATTGCATAGTTACATGGATGGAGGAATTTCCTTTTCTCTTGACTCTCTAGACAATCAGTTCCCCTACCAAAGGCTATTTGTGTTAATTCATATCTAGAACTCTAAGAGAATGAAAATGGATGGGCAAAAGTTCCTGTGAGAAAGCATTTCCATGCTGGATGGAACTCCTGAATATAAATATTAGAACTTAATTTGCACATAGATATGATAATAATATATAACAGAATTGTATCTATGCAATATATTTTGTATGCATGCAATTGAGATGAGTATTTCACAGCCACTGGAGTGGGAATCCTTTTCTTTTCAGAAGAGGGAATAATCTTTTTGGTTGTATAGCCCATAGACTCATGAAGCTTCTGTGGGACAGATTCCAGAGATGCTAATTTCTGGTGGATTGGACATTAAATTAATCTAATTTCTATTTGCCAAATAAATGTTATGCCTCTGCTGTTTCTAATTATACTTACCCACATTTTACAGAACTTTCAAACCCTGTGATGAAAGGAGCTGCAGTTGTCCAAAGTATTATTATTGTTCCAAATCTACTTTTTGTACTTAGATCTGAATCCAGCAAAGCACTTAAGCAACTTTATAGCTGGATTGGGGCCTTAACGGACTGAGTTTTGCCTGAGTAAGGACTATAGAATTTGCTTAATTTGAAACCCATTTGAGTGTCATAGATATTAGAGCTAAAAGGGATTGTTATGATTATCTAGTCTGATCTCCTGGATAACACAGGCCATGGAATTTAAACCAGCAGTTATTCAGTTAGCCCAATAACTTCTGGTTGAACTAGAGCATATCTTTTAAAAATATATATCAAATCTTGATTTAAAGATTCCAAGTGTTGGAGAATTTACCACATTCCTTGGTAAGTTATTGCAATAGTTAACTACTCTCACTGTTAAAAATGTGAATTGGCCACTATCAGAAGACAGGATACTGCGCTAGGTGGACCTTTGGTCTGACCCGGTGTGGCCATTTTTATATTCTTATTTAGCAAACTGAATTTTGCTGACTTAAACTGTCAGCTACAGGATCTTGTTGTGACCTTTGTCTACTGGATTACAGAGCATTGTAGTATCAGATATCTTCATCCTGCCTAGATAATCACAGACTGTAATCAAGTTGCCTCTTAGCCTTCTCTTCAAAAAGCTGAATAGACTGATCTTCTTTGGAGGGCTTAGGATTTTTCCTGTGTTTTGAACATTTGAAATATTTTTGGGTGCAAGGAGTTTCGAATAAGTGAAACTTGGAAAAATGCCAGCCACCTGCCTCAACAGGTGAGGGAATTTGATGGGGTCAGTGGTGATGGGGGACAGTTCCAGCAGAGCGGGAGAGGACACTTGCTGAGAGACACCAAGTAGCTCTTCCCCATACTCCACAAGGAGTCTCTAGCACCCGTTGGCCAGTTGAGGGGGACGGGTTCTGATTGGCTAGCATTTCCCAGTTCCCAGGATTTAACTTGGAGTGAAAGCCACCAAAGATACCTAACAGAGCTTATGATGGAGCAGGAGGAGGAGGAGGAGGACATAGACATGGCGGTCTCGAACTGGCTGATGCTTCTCATGACACTCAGTACAATTGCTGATGCCCCCTACCTAGATCAGTGCTTCTGGAGCAAGGCCACAAGTACAGACTGATGGGATCACATTGTCATGCAAGTCTGGGATGACTAGCCATGGGTTCAGAACTTTTGTATGAAGAAAACTACATTTCTGGAGCATTGTGAGCAGCTGGTTCTGACCCTGCACTGTAAAGACACATGCATGAGGGAGGTCATCCCAGTCCAGAAGCAGGTTGTTTTAACCATCTGGAAACTGGCTACTCCAGACTGCTGCAGGTCTACAGCCAATCTTGTTTGGTGTTGGAAAGTTGAATATGGTATAAAATGATGGCAGTAGTTTCTGAGGCAATTGAGCATGTGGTTTAACTCAAGGTGGCAGGCATAAAATATATTCCTGAAGTAATTGCTGGCTTTGAGAGAATGGAGTTTCCAACCTGCACCAGGATCATTGATGAGACTCGTGTCCAACAGTTTGCCCTCCTCAAAGAGTGTGAGTACATAAACTGCAGAAGGTACTTCTCCAGTGTTATGCAGGTCCTTGCGGACCACAGAGGTCAATTCTGAATGTCAACATGGGTTACACTGGAAAATTCATGTTGACAGGATTATTCTCTGATCAGTAGCCTATATTCACGGACAGGCTGGGATACTATTCCCACCAAATGATATGGTCATAAACAGAATTACTGTCCCCACCATTATTCTAGAGCACACTGCAATACCCACTTATGCCTTGGCTTATTAAAGCATACCTTGATTTCGGAGGCCTTGGCAAAAGATGGTTTAATTACACTCTCAGTAGATGCAGTGGTGACAGATTTGTATAATTTTTGGTGGTGCCCAAAACAGATCCAAGTCCCGCTCCCCCACACACCTGCCTTGTAAGCTGATATATATTTTTAAAAATAATGTAAAAATGGACTGGAAACAGTAAGCATTTAACAGTTTCCCTATATTGCACAATATCACTATTGTAAGAAAAAAAAATTAACTAAGAATATTGACTTTATTAATACTCTTTTGAATATGGAAACAACTAAACACTATTGGATCAATAACCCTCAAAAGCAAAAAGCTCTAACTAATTCACTACTGTACTCCAACCACATAAATATTGATAGCCAAGACTGATGAAAACTCCTTTTCTTGTCTTTTAGATTTGCCACGTCTTTCTTTTGTATAACTTCAGTTTGCAAGCTGGGTGTTGAACTACTCTGAATTACCCTTTTGTTCTTTTTCTCTGGGTAACTTTATTAAGAATTTGCATTATTGATTATTATTATACAAAATTAATGGGGTGGGTTCAAGGGGTTTGGAATGCAGGAGGGGGCTCAGGGCTGGGGCAGAGGGTTGGGATGTGGGGAGGTGAGGGCTCAGACTGGGGGTGAGGGCTCTGGGATGGGGCTGGGGATGAGGCATTTGGGGTTTGGGAGGGACTCAGGTGGAGGGTTGGGGTATGGGGGTGAGGGTTGCGGGGTGGGGCTGGGGATGAGGGGTTCACAGTGCAGGAGGGGGCTCAGGGCTGGGGCAGAGAGTTGAGGTCTCTGGCTGGCAGCTGGGGTGGGGCTGGTGATGAGGGGTAAGACATCCCTTTCCTCTCTCAGGCTGGAGAGCAGGCAGAACTGGCTTATTGACATGGCTGTGTAGAGCATTACTACTGGGGGTGTACACTGACTTAACTGGATTTGTTGTTTTAATTATTATACAGATATTTCAGCCTAGTAACCAAGACGAAAGGAATCTAAAAGGGTAAATCTTCATTAATAGGCACAGGGAGGTAAATGTAAAACTCTGTTATTGAGGACCTGGCCAGCCTGAAAGCCATATATTGTAAATAAGTATTTCTTTACCTATTTATGATTTTCTCACAGTCTGCCCATCTCTTGGACAATGAAAATCAATTATAAAGTGCTTCCAAGTTCTTAGTGCTGTAACGTTTGGGTTGCAAACACTTCATGGAAATTTTTCCTTGCTGTATAACCAGTGTTTTCAATGGAATTTTAAAGAATAACATGGGGAATATTTTTCTGTGAGTCTTAAGGGTTTGTTTTTATAAAACTAAGTTTTTAGATAAAGTGGAGTTGTCACCTTACTAAGGGCTTGTCCACACTGGGGTTTCACACTGAGGTAAACTGTGACAGCACAAGTCATGGTTAACTCGGCATGGATTGTCTACATTAGGGGCTTGCACAAATGCAGCTATGTTGGTGTAGAATAACCTAGTGCAGACAAGGCCTACAAGTCACATCAGACAGTCTAGCACCCACAGCAATGCACCCGTAAGAACCACTTATAAAGAACAAAGGAAAGAAATGTCAACAAAGGAAAGAATGGTGCTGGGGATGAGGGGTTCATGATACAGGAGAGGGCTCAGGGCTGGAGCAGAGCGTTGGGGTCAGCAGGGTGAGGACTCTGGCTGGGGGTGCAGGCTCGGGCATGGGGCTGGACTGGGGATGAGGAGTTCAAACTTTGGGGCACAGCAGGCAGGCTGCCCCAGGGCTAGGGACAGAGAGGAGGATTCCCCTCAGCCCTCTTCCCACCGCAGCAGCGAGCTCCAGGGGAGGAGCCTCCCTGTCCTGCCTCTCCCCCTGGCACAATATTCACCCAAGCCCCAGGCTGCTGCTCAGGATGTCCAGACAGGATAAGCCCCTTCAGAGTCGCTTGCTGGAGGGCTGCCATGCTGCTGCACCTACTTCCCTCCTCCCTCCGCAAGCGCAACAGACAGCCTGTTGCTGGTGCTGCTCCCTGAGCCGGCAGCAGCAAGCAAGGGAGTGCAGCGTGGAGCTGCAGGGGGCAGCTGCCTGCTACACTGGGCGCAGGTGAGGCAGGGACGCTCAGGGAGGTGCTCAGGGGTGACAGGCAGACCCAGGGGACGCTCCAGGGGAGACACACAGGCGCAGCAGGTGGAGCTGGGGGAGATACCCGACCTGAACACTGGTGGAGCCAGGCCCCTGGGGCCTTGAATTTGCTGGAGCATGGGCCCATACAACTCACCACCCCTGAGCAGGTGTAGAATGGTTGTTGAATGTGCTTTTGGCAGATTGAAATCCCATCAGCGGTATCTTCTGACATGTTTGGATGCCACTGTCATCAGTACTGTCTGCGTTACTGTGGCTTGCTGTGCTCTTTACAATCTTTGTGAAGCCATTTCCCCCCATTTCCCTATGACAGTGAGGTGCCACTGAATTGGTATGCTCAGGCAGGAAGTACAGCTACTACAGCTGGAGATAATCCACCCAGGCAAGAGAAGTCAGGGATGATTTGTGCTTCCATGTTGTGGACTTGCATGGCCCAGTTGAAGAGAAGGATAGCATATTTATGAATTTGCTTGTGGGAGGTGGTTACCGGTTTCATGGATTGTGGGGGTTTCATGCTGGGGGCTGGGGAGTTGATTGCCATGCAATGTACTTATGAATGACATGATCACTTATGAAATTGGGGCAGCGGATGGGCATGAGTCATTGTAAGGATTGATGTAAGGAAGTGATTTAAGTATGGGTTGATGTAGATAAGTGTCTTGAGGAATAGTATTTGCATACTAATTTCTAATTGTCCCTGATCATGTGTTCACCGTTATTATTTTAAGTAAGCATTGTATAATGTGATGCAATAAACTTTCTTGATAAAATAAAAAGCTTCATTTATAAACATGCGTGAAAAAAATATAACGTTCACCAGTTGCCAGGCAGGCCAGCTGTCATTACCACATCAAAACACCATTAACAACAGAGCCTTAAAGGAAAAAAAGTGCATAAACAAGTGCAAACAGCGAAACCATGTACAAGACAGAAACCCACTACCATGTCCCCTGGCCCCTCATTCTTCTTTCTCTTCTTTCCTGATTTGCAGCGCACTTGGCACTGGGGAAGGGGGTGGTGGAGACATCAACAGAGAAGGGGATCAATAAAGAGGACTTCATGGTGCCTAGCCACTCATGGGACCCAATCACATGGGCCACCCAGTTGTGGAGTTTTCCAAGCTGTTTTTGGACTGCTTCACAGGTACTGTGCAGGTTACTCAGGTCATGGTATGGGTGATGCAGCAGAAGTCAGTATTCTTATGGCCATTAGTGATTTCAGCTGCTCAAACAGTTGTTTCTGCTGAGCTCTGTCCAGAATTTCAACCATAAATTCATCACAGAAATGCCTCCTTTTGGAACAGGCCATGAAAATTCTTTGTCCCAGGCATTGTAATGGAATGCTGAACTGCATTACGCTGTTCCACCACTTGGTGGCACTGTGTTTATAATTCCTTATTTAAGCTAACCTCACCCAGATCTGCCCATCTCTATCTGATGTAGAAGAACATGACATGGTGTCAGGAGTAAACAAGGAACAGAAGCAGAAGGGAAAAGATAACAAAGATTGCACACAGAAGGAACAAAGCAACAAAGGTTGCAGGATCTCATCAACATGCCACTCTTCAATCCTTCTCTTTCTCTCCCTCCTCCTCCAAGAACTTTGGCTTTTGACAAACCTTCAGAATGGCCAGACAGGAAACAATATTTTGCAAGATTTCTCACTGCTACCAGGTTGCACAAAATAAACTGGAGATATACAGCTATTATCTTGAATATATGCTATGAAGAAGCAAGCAAGCACAAATCTTTTGATCCTACTGAAGACAGTCACAAAGATGACTGCGACAGAGTTCTGGTTTGAGGCATACATTTTATCTCAGAGAAGCGTAGTTGTGAAAGAGCATGTTTTCACCAGAGAATTCAGGAACCAGGGAAGAATGTTCAATGTTTTAAAAGAGTTTTGCATACTTTGGCTGAAAACTATGGTTCTGGGAATGCAAAACACAAAAATATCAGTGATAGGCTGGTTACTGGATTAACAGACAAAAAAAAATGTCACAGCAGCTACAGTTTAAGGGAGATTAATCCCTTGCCAAAGCTATAGAGATAGTAAAACAGTCAGAATTAGTCAAACAAAACAAAAGGGAGGAGCAATTTGAAAAACCTAAAACTAGTGTAGAAGCTATAAACAGACAATTGAGTGTTAAGAATCATTATCATAAAACACCTAAGCCCAGGAGAGAGAACTTGTGGGTTAAAAGGGACAAACTCCAGCCTATGTGCACATAGTGTGGAAAAAGTTATATTCCAAAAGACGATGCATGTCAGGTGAGAGGCACACTGTGTAACATATGCATAAAATATGGACATTTTGCACCTATTTGCCACACCCAAGCAATCAGGGAACTGACTTATATTACAGACAATTAAGAGCCATTGTTTTGAGGATATATCATGTATGATGGCACAGAACAGTGGTTTTCAAACTTTTTTTATTTGCAGAGCCTGAAAAATTTCAAATGGAGGTGCAGATCCCTTTGGAATTCTTAGACATAGTCAGAGGACCCCTAGGGATCCACAGACCACAGGTTGAGTACCACTGACATAGAACCTGCCTGAAGAATGAAATTGAATATTCATAGCAAGATTATTGACTTCAGAATTGACTCAGGAGCTGATGTCACAGCCATCAGAAGGGATTTACAATCACTTTCAACCCCTCCCAGAGCTTAAGTCACCACCACAGCTCTGACTAGTCTTGAAAGTATTCTGAACTGCATGGGCCAGTTCACCATAGAAACAACTTACAAAGACAAGAGCTATGCATTCAGAGTGCATGTGATCAAAGGATCACATACCAACAGCCTTCTCAGCCACAGCGTGGCAGCCATGATGGACCAAGTGAGAAAAGTAGAAGAAATCAATGGAATATTTGTTAATATTGGACTTTTGAAACAAGATTCAGTACAAATAACCTGAAGATACAATGTTGAATCGTACAGTTACCTACATTTTGCAGGATTCCAGTTACTTCATAAAGTGGAAACTGGGTTAGAAAATGGAACAGATTAGCATAATCAAGAAAAGTTGATCCAACAGTATGATGTGCCCCAATGGTATCAATTATAATGAAAAGTGGAAAAATACAAATATGTATTTGATCTTAAAAGACTTATGAAGTAGTTATGAGAGAAAAATATATCCTCTCAACACTGTATGACTTCCTCTCCAGAATGAAAGGAACTACAGTATTCTCCAAGCTGAATGCCTCGAGTGGATTCCGGCAATTTCTTTTAGCCAAAGAAATTGCTAAACTGACTGTGTTTATCACATCCTTTGGGAGATTTTGCTTTCAAAGATTACCTTTTGGGATTACCAATACACCTATCATTTTCCAAAGAAAGATGGTGGAACCATTAATGAGCACAAATGGAGTTGAAGTTGTCGTTTTTAATGGACAACATTCTGATATATGGATCTTCAAAGAAAGAACACAATAAAAACCTTAATGAAGTCCTAAGCCTAATCAATCAGTCTGGATTGAAATGAAACAAGGGAAAATGCATTTTCTTCCTATTCCAAATTGAGTTTTTGGGACAGACCATAAATACAGATGGAATCAGTCCTACCTTGAGAAAGCAAAAGCAATTCAAGAACCGAGTACACAATTAATGTCCCTGAATTGAGACATATACTGGGTATGATAAATTTCTTTGGTCAATACCTACAAGAACCTTCTACAGTTACAGAACCATTGAATGAACTGTTAAAGTCCAACAGTTCTTGGCTATGGGGGCCAAATCAAGAAATTGCCTTCAAAAAGGTAAAAGAAATTATCTCAACAGCTCCAGTTCTCAAGTACTATGAAGTGAACAAATCCATAATGGTCAGTGTGGGCTCAAGCAGCTGTGGGCTAGGTGATGTGTTCTTGCAACAATATGGTTCTGAGTGAAGCCTGTTGCATATACAGAAGCAGAAAAACTATATGCACAGATTGAAAACAAGTGCCTGAGTATGGGCAGTGAGAACATTTCACATACAAATGTGTGAACTTTGTTTTTGCTGATCTCATACCAAAGATTTAACAATCTGTCTGTAGTCCCCAGACTATGAAGCCACGCACTTTGTAGAAGACTTCTGTTCAGTCTCATTGCAAACACAGAAGGCTCTCTGGTGTATTTGCAGCTCAGTGTTCAGAAGCAAACAAAAGGGTTAAATGCTGAGTCACTGTGCTGCTGTACTACACACAGTGGGGTTGCCTCTGTTATCCTGGAGTTGACTGGAGATTTTTGAGATAGAGAGGACAAAGAAAGATGGCCCATGAGATTGTGGGATACTTTTGGCGGTCTCTCAGGACCCGGTGTGGTGGAGCTGTGTCTACACTGCAAAGCAATAGGTTTCAAAACCCTAGGTTCTGGCTTGACTTGGCTTGATCCTTCCATCCTCACAGGGTCCTAGGATTATAGGTCCAAGCCCAAGTCTGAGAGAGCTGTATGTAGATGGAAGTGGGGGTTGGATGCAAGACTGAGTCTGAGCCCTGGCTTATATTGCAATGTAGATATACTCAGATGTACAGACATTCCTTTCTCAACCTGTGTATTATATAACTTTAACATTAGCTTTAATAACATTTTTGTCCCCTCAAGAGTCCAGGTCAATTGATTGGGCTTGCAGAGCTTGAGCTAAGGGGCTAAAATTTGCAGAGTAGATGTTCGGGCCTAGGCTGGAGCGTGGGCTCTGACTTCTCCCTCCTTGAAGGATTTCAGAGCCCAAACTCCAGCCTGAACCCAAACATCTACAGAGCAATTTTTAGCCCTGCAGCTTGAGCCCTGAAAGCCCAAGTCAGCTGCCCCTGGCCAGTACTGACGTTTAGATGTACCCTTTGAGTTCATTCATGAACCTAGGCTTCCTGCCTGCCTTTGCCAACGGCACACTGTCCAGACACCAGCAAACATACTTCTTTCTTTTACCTAACTGTAGTTTGAGTATCTTCCTTTGAACAAATTGCAGAAGCAGCATCTGGGCTTAGTAAAAAGATATAGATATATATCTACAGAGGCACTTTTACATTCACTGCCAAATTTAGAAATAAAGCAATGTGGAAAATAATGCAATAAATTCTGTATAAAAACTGGAGAAATGCCTTGTGACTCAAGATATGTCAGATCACTGGCAAGGAAGTATTCCAATATGTCTCTTCAAATACGTACTCAAGAAATTACTGGACAGCTGACAGCATAATAAGATTGAAAAGTTTTGTAAAATATCCATCTTGGCATTGAAAATGTGACTTAAATGATGCCAATTACACCTTACTTGCTCTGTTCCTTCTGAAAAGAAAGTGTTATGGACTGAAATAGACATGTCAGCCTGGAGCTACTAGCGTATGTATAATTACAAAGTGAGCTTTAACATTTCAGAACCCTATTTGGAATAATTGATATGACTGTAAAGTTTGTAATACAGCATCTCTGGAGTTGGTTTATGGAAGAATATAAAGAAAATTAAAAGATGTAGCTGATTCTCATTTCAGCAATTATGTATTATAAGCACCTTTAATATAGTCTGTGCAGATTAATGTACAGTTTAGTCAAACATAGCACTCTGCACTTGCGCAGGAGTTAACCCTATTGCAGCTGCTTGTGTTTTCTGTGTGCAAGGGAACCTACCAGTATTCCTGCAAACACTGCACAAGCCTAGGGCCTCTTTCCACAAACCATAAAGGGGGGGTTGACATCTCAATGCAAAATCCTAGTGAAGACAGGGCCCATGTAGTTTTTACCTCACTTCATTTAGTCATGCTTAACCCCAGGTTGTGGGGTTGTGGGGGGAAGAGGAGTATGGGGTTGACCTCAGCTGGCTACACTGAAAAACTACCTGTGCCTTGTCTCTACTAGGATTATATATTAAGATAGCTATCTTGATGTAAAAAACACAGCTTTCTGCAGTGCGGACAAAGCCAGGGTGTATCCAGGTCATGACTAAGAGGGTAGTGCTACCCAACAGAACACTACCGCTTCATACAGGTGGACTCGGTGGAGTGAGTGTACTGCTGAAGTTGTCCCTCTCACTGTTCTTGAAGGTCTTATACTGGGTGAAATGTCATTGAAACTGGTGGGCATAATAGCCACCCTTCATTCAGGATAAATGTAAGGGTACATCTACACTACAGGATTATTCTGATTTTACATAAACCGGTTTTATAAAACAGATTGTATAAAGTCGAGTGCATGCAGCCACACTAAGCACATTAATTCGGTAGTATGCGTCCATGGTCCGAGGCTAGCGTCAATTTCTGGAGCATTGCACTGTGGGTAGCTATTCCGTAGCTATCCCATAGTTCCCGCAGTCTCCCCTGCCCCTATCAGCAATTCCTGGAGTTATGAAGAGCCAGATGGACAATGTATGGCCGAAAAGCAAAAAAGCATTGTCAATGGGGGTGGTTTGTGGCTTAAATTCCTCTCCGGAAAGGCAAACAGCCAGACAATCATTGTCGCGCCCTTTTCTCCCCTGGATTGTCCGCTGGCTGACACCATAGCACAAGAACCATGGAGCCCATTCAGCTTTTTTTTTACAGTCACCGATGTGCTCACTGAGATGCCACGACAGAGGTGATCTTCACCAAGGAGCGCTGGATCGGAATAGCAGCATTCCATTTGCTTTTGGTCAATGATAGGAGACGGTTATCAGTATGTTTCCATTACCATCTGCTGCCGGCTGTAAATTGGCATAATGGAGATGACGTTTTTATCTGGTCCTCTGTACTTTTGGTCTGCTGCTATCATGGGTGCCCCTAGCTGAGATCACGACATGGCCAGGGTGCAAAAGCAAAACTGGGAATAGACCTTCTCCAAGTTCAATCCCCTCCTTTATTTAGAGTTTCTAAAAATATGGAGTCACCGCTCTCTCTGCGCGGAGATCATGGGGCATTAGTGTACACTTCACGCGAGACGCAGTGTGATGTAAGAAGAGCAGGTGTCGTCTCTGTGTGGCAATCCAGCCAGATATATAGATAGACTACATGCTTATCTCAGCATCTTAGAGGGGTCAGCCTGCAACAACCCCACCCTTGCTTGATCCCTCCTCCCCACGCCAATAATCTCTGGCTATTCCATCAGGCAAGCTGTCCACCCATTTCGTGTCCATGAGTAATAAAGGATCAGTTGAATATCGAACACTGTAGTTTATTAGTGAAACATACTCAAAATCGAGAGGGAGGTCAGAGAGTCGTCACGAAGCTAATATGACAGTCCAAGCAGGAACATTAAAGCGGTGCGGGGGGAGAAGAAGCCGCATGCCGCTGCTTATGACAGTCAGGAGGACACGAACTTTAGATATACACAGGAAAGGGAGGGAAGCTGATGTGTGACGCTTCAGCCTCCAGGTTGCTATGAAGAACCGACAGTCTCATCCAGACGTTCTGATCATTCACTCTTGGGTAATGAATCCGGTTGTAGTCTATTCCCCACTCATCTTTGACTTCCAGATACACGCCCCTGCCTCACCCAGACACCTGAAGCCAGTCAGGAGACGCACTCATAGAGTATGAATAATCGGCGACGGTTACCAGACCTACTGCCCTTCATTCTAGGCCTTAACGCGCGAGGCGCGAAGAGGGAGCGCCGAACTACACTGAGGCTTCACGGGGAACTGTGCAGACTATCAGACGTCTCACCAGCAGCATCAGCTAGACATTAGGGGTGAACGATTTGAAAGAAGTCAAGAAACGATTCATCTTCCCTTTTCTTTCACATGGTGGGGGAGGAGATAAGAGTTTGAGGAGCTATTCATCTGAAATCCACAACGAAGCACTGTAAGTTTGAACACGCTCTCACTACCTGTACACTAGGGAGGCTTCAGTGCCAACAGACTTGCATGTATAGGAGAGTATCTTATGTTCCATGGAAGACTAGCTCGTTGGGCTCGTGGGATTAGCTGGAGTCTGCATAAGCCCCTCCCTTCCATGAGTGTCATTTGCGTCTTCTGTTGTCTTCCGCTCTACAGCTTGTCACGAAGCACTGATGTAGCTTTCTGGAGATTTTTTTTTTCAACGCTCTCTTGGCATTTTTCTTCTGTCACCGGAGCTTTGCTGGAACCAGATTGTATTACACCCCACTACAGGCGATCAAGGATTTTTCCAGTATCCCCTGTTATCTTGGCTCCCATGCTAGGACCGCCTAATTTTTGGAAATTTGGGACCTGCATTGCTACCCGGTGGCCTGATCAGAGCTAACGACACCGCTGTGACACAGGAAATGAAAATTTAAATTTCACGGGGCTTTTCCTGTTTACCTGGCCACTGCATCCGAGTTCAGATTGCTGTCCAGAGCGGTCACAGTGGTGCACTATGGGATACCGCCCAGAGGCCAATACCGTCGATTTGCAGCCACACTAACCCTAATCCAATATGGTAATACCGATTTTAGCGCTACTTCTCTCGTCGGGGAGGAGTACAGAAACCGATTTAAAGAGCCCTTTATAGCGATATAAAGGGCCTTGTAGTGTGGACGGGTACCGCGTTAAACCGGTTTAACGCTGCTAAAATCGGTTTAAACACTTAGTGTAGACCAGGCCTAAGAAACAGCAGGAGCCTCCATCCAAAGCACAGGCACTTGCAACACCACAGAAACAGACTTGTGTGGGCAGAGGGGTTTTGCTGGGTAGTATTGGGAGTGGGGGGGTTGAGAGAGAGGCAGGGGAAACACCAAAGAAGCAGGTGCAAAGCAGCAGAAAGCCAATGGCACAGCCAGAACAAGCACTGGGTAAGTACTGGCTGAAAGGGGCTTGGAACTGTGAACACAGAAGCTGTCTCCTGCTGTTTGACTCCTCCTGTGTTCAGGAGGAGTCAAACAGGACAGTGTACATGCTTGTAAATAAACAGGGTTGCTTTAAAAAAAGCTGCTTCCAGCATCAATTTCTCCTAATGACAACCTACTGGACGCTGAATTTTTACTGTCTGCTTGGATCAAAAGGAATAACACGGTACCCTATGCAGAGTTAATGCTTCCTTCCACCACAGGTCAGATACTGCAGCTACCCCACCTAACACTCCACTGCCTGTGGGAGTCACAATTAGGCCTAGATTAGTAAGAATGTAAAGAATCTCCACTGTGTTGCATTTTGTGTCCTTATTTAAGTCTGTGCAAAGCAAGAGTAAAGTGAGTGTAAAATGGTGCTGCATCAGAATAGTAGCATTTTACTCCCACTTTGCTGTCACCGTGTACAGATGTAACACAGTTACATAGAGTGGAGACCCAATGCAACTCATGTGCATGTGCTACAATTCAAAGAATAGATTTCAAAGTCAGCCTTTCCCAGGCTGCCCAGTGGTGAACAAAATCTTGAGTATATTCATTCCAGCAGGTGATTTTTATGCAAGCCATACATAGTTTTAAGATGGAGCTTGATAGTTTTATGAACGGGGTTATATGACAGGGTTGCCTGTGATAGCAGGAGACTGGTCTTGACAACTCAGTAGGTCTCTTCCAGTCCTGTATTCTTTTAATTCCCTGCTTACATTTCTAAAGCAGTCCTTCTGTTCTTACTCTTCTTGTAAGATGTATTAACAAAATGATAAAGTGACTGTTTTAAGTGGTTGGGGATTTTTGTTTGGATCCTGATGCTCAGACCAAATAGTGAGGTGTACAGGAGTCTTGGAAGTTTGGGAGGGGAGGAGGGGAAAGCCGTTACTCGATTGTGTGGAAATTATTAGTGGAGTTCCTTTGTTCCATGAGGAGTGAGAAGTTAGGAATAATGTGACATTACAGTGGATCCATCTGGACAACCAGGAAAATCCCATTTAATTGCTCCTGTGCCAGAAATGTTAAATCACTTCCTGGGAATGCAGTTCATTTATGACATATGGAAATCATTGAAGAAAGTCACCGGTGAATTCAAAACTGCATTGAGGTGCGAGCATTTCTCCTAAGTAACAATAAGTCATGTTATCCCACTGTGCAGCATGTAAGCAGCATATGTAGCTTTGTTAACAAAAAGCTCCACCTTAGTAGAATTGTCTGAGAAATTGCTGGATTTGCTCACTGTTTGTATTATTTTACTTTTTAGGGTGATAGCACTATGCTTACTTGGTGTTTTGTCCTCTATTAGGACTTGTCTACACTGGCACTTTACGGCACTGCAACTTTCTCGCTCAGGGGTGTGAAAAAATGCCCCCCTGAGCGCTGTAAGTTTCAGCTGCTCTTCCAGCACTTGTAGCTATTTCCTTCATGGAGGTGGTTTTTTTATAGTGCTGGGAGAGCTCTCTCCCAGCACTATACTGTGACTGCAGTGCTTTAACAGTGCTGGTGAAGACATGCCCTTAGTAAGAAAGGTAGAAACATGATGGAATTCTCTCATCGTTTTATTTCCTTATCAATCAAGAATAAGAAGCAAAGAATCTCAAGGCAGTAGAATTACACAACATTTAACTAGTGCTTTTCATTCAGAAGAATTTCAAAATACTTCATAAATATGGGCCAAACTCGATAACAGGGTGGATAAAAATCAATGTTTTTTTTAATTGGATTCTTACATTTAAATTAAATAATTTTTTTCTTTTTAAAATGTAACCTATTTAAAAATAATTTGAAATTATGACAACCTATTTTAAGGCCCAATCTTACTATAATCTATTAAAATCATTTAAATAAATAAAAATGTTGCATCAACTAGCCCTCCTCAGAGTTTAGTGAGTTAAAGGGTGCGTCTTTTTTCATTCAGAATTGGGGGGGAAACATTTTTAACTTTTAAGGTCAGTTCAAGTGTTATAAATATGACACAATGTCAGGTACTGCATTAAGTATCACTGTTATTTTCAGTCTCACAATGGACTGAATTCTGGCATATACATTTTTCCAAACAGAAGTACTTCCACTTTCTGTTGTGCAGAAAAGTTTTAGCATTAATTACTTTTGGTTTAAGTTTAGCTAACAGATTCAGAGAGAATATTTTCTCTGTTTTGACTAGTTCATTCATGGTAAGAATCCAGTTGGGAGTTGAAAAATAAGGAAAATCAATTTTCCTCTTTCAGTGTACGGAGGGGGGAAAAAACAGGTGGAAGAGATTGAAATCTACCAATTCTAAAAATTTGATCACAGAGTCAGATTTTTCAAGGTATTTGGCATGAAAAGTTGCAGACTAGTCTCTAGTGGGATTTTCAGAAGCACTTAAACAGGTTAGGTGTTAGGCACCTGGGGAGTGTACACTCCACACTGGCAGCAAAAGGGTTATCGGGAGCCTCAGGACTCAGCTCACCTGCATAGACCTGGAGGGAGTGGTGAATCAATTAGTTATCAGGGCCAGCTGGGAGGAGCTGGATCATCATAAAAAATGGGTTTAGAAGTGTGGGGGAGTCCTATTAGGGATGCATAAAGCCAAGGGGAAGATCAGGCCTTGGGATCCTCTCCTGAGAAGGGAAGGCAATAGGCCAGGAGAGGGAGAGGGAAGGGAAAGGAAAAAAACAGGTAGAGTGAGTCCTTGCAGTGAGCCTTGATAAAATGGAAGGAACCAGCTCCCCAGGGAGAAAGCCCTGAGAGGCCTTGCTTGCTGTCAGGCACTCTGCAAAAGAGGAGCTGAAAGTTGAACCCTGTGAGTATTGGTCCTACTGCCCCAGCCCTTCAGAGCAGCTTCCTCCACTTCCTCTGCGCAGTGGGGGAGCAAAACAGGCAGGAAGCTGGTTCCCGACAGATGAGACCACCTGACTGTTATATCATGACTACCCCCTCCAACACCCAGGTCTAGGGTTGCCAGGTGCCAGTTTTCAACTGGAACACCTGGTCAAAAACGGATCTTGGTGACTGTGGTCAGCACTGTTGACCGGGCTGTTAAAAGTCTGGTTGGTATGGGACTGGCAGGCTCCTTACCTGGCTCCGAGCAGCTCCAGGGAAAACAGCTGGCATATCCCGCCTGCCCCTAGGTGGAGGGGTGGGCTAAGAAGTGCCATGCACTGCCCCCACTCCAACTGCTGGCTCTGCAGCTCCCATTGGCTGGGAATCAGGGGCTGTGCCTGTGGGCGCGGGCAACACATAGGGTCCCGTGGCCTCTCAGCCTAGGAGCCGGACATGCTAGCCGCTTCTGGGATCTGCCTGAGGTAAACACTGCCTGGCCAGAACCTGCACCCCGAACCACCTCCTGCACCCCAAACCCTTCATCCCTAGCCCCACCCCAGAGTGCACAGCTCCAGCCAGAGCCCTCACCCACTTCCATGCCCTTGTCCCAGCCCTCAGCCCCCTCCTGCACCCAAAGTCCCTCCCGGAGCTCACACCCTGCGTCCCCTCCCACACCCCAACCCTCTGCCCTAGCCCAAAGAAAATGAGCAAGTGAGGGAGGGTGGGGGAGAGTGAGTGATAGAGGGAGGGGGGATGGAGCAAGCAGAAGCAGGACCTCATAGAAGAAGAAGGGCAGAAGCGGGGCAAGGGTGTTTGGTTTTCTGCATTTAGAAAGTTGGCAACCCTACCCAGGCCCTGTGATTAGTGTGCACCCCTCCCAGGCCCGTTGCTCTTCATTTTCTGTTTTTACTGATTTTTCACCTGTTTTTACTTTTTTTTTTTCAATAAACACTGATAAATTCCTGGGATTTTTTTAAAAAAAAGGAAGGGCCTTACCTATTCATCATCCCCTCCTCTCCACCACATGTTCTGTCCTTTCCACTCTTCCTTGCTCATTCTCCCTGTAAGAGGAAAAAGTGATTATGAATCCAGAGAATGAAATTAATGAAGGGAGGGTGGGGGTCTTTAAATAATGGCTGGATGCCTTTCTGAAAGGTATGCTGTAGCTCAACCAGAAGTTATAAGTTTAATGCAGGAAGCAGTTGGTGAAATTCTATTGCCTGGGTTATACTGGAGATCAAACTAGATGTTCATAATGGCCTCTCTTTGCCTTAATATGTATGGAGGGTGGAAGTAGACAAGAGTATGCTCATAGTCTTTAAATTTGAACTCTGGCAGAAGTTCATTCTTCACACACATACAGAAATTAGAAGGAACGCTGGCGTGGTGGATTAAAATGGAAAGTTCAATGTTACAGAAAAAGGGGGATGTAATAACTGTATACAAATATCTGAAGGATGTAAACACCAAGAATTGTTTAGGGTGGTACAGAGACTTATCATAATTAAGAAATGGAAAATTCTGAATAGAAGAAATACATCCTAAGGCGAGATCTTTTCAACCATAGAATAGACTTACAAAGGAAGATAAATGTTACCTCCTCCTTCCACCACTCCCCCAGCCTGTGTGTGTGCCTTTTATTTACATGTAGCATCCTATGTGATATATATTGATTTAGGTACAATATATAGGAATCTTTAAAGTGTGCCTTATCATACATTCTGGAGCCCTGGATGTAACTCAAAAATATGAGGAATATTACACTCAGGTGCAGTACTATAATTTGCAATGTAGTTTATAAGCTCTCTGAAGCAGAGACTGTCCTCTTTATGTGTCTGTACAACACCTAGCACGATGGGGGCATGAACCTTGACTGTTTCTTAGGGTCCAGCATAATACAAATAATTAATAATAAAACAAAAAACAATTGGTGGATTCCCATTGCTTGGGACATGTAAAAGTAAGCTGTAAAAAACACTAAATATAACACTCTATATTAAGGGTTCTCTTATAAAGAATGTTTGAAGGATTCTAAATGATTAATTAACATTTTAATATTTGATTAACCCATTGGACTCTATGCTAACAACTGATTATCTGTAACCATGGCTTACAACCATTTACAGCATCTTCTGCTGATGTGCTTAAAATCATCACACTCTATGGGTGGAACCCTGGCCCGAATGAAGTCAATGGGAGCTTTGCTACTGATGTCAGTGGGGCCAGGATTTCACCTCTCATCTCTGTAAAATTATTATAACATCTATTAACCCCTTGTAAATTGTTTTTAATAATTGTTTATTAGAGTAGTGACTGGAGGCCCCAGCTGAGATCAAGGCCCCATTGTATTAGATGCTTTACAGCCATAGTGTGAGAGACTCCCTGCTGTGAAGAGCTTACTGTTTTAAACAGATGGGACAACAGAGAGTGGGAGGGGAAACAGAGGCACCAGGACAGGTAGTCATTTGTCCAAAGCCGGTTAGTAACACTCAGATCTTCTGGCTTCCAATCCAGTGCCCTATCCACTGGACCACATTGCCTCTCAATTATTTATAAAGGTACCTATAATATAAATTGTGAATGAAAAAATATTGGAAGGAACAATCATGTACTAGCAAGGGGATGGCCTAAATGGCACATCTTGTCCAACTTCTATGACTTTATGATCAAGAACAGTTGTACAGTGAATAAGAATTAAATAATTGGAGTAGGTGTTATGGTTTATTCTCATTTAGTTCTAACCCAATCATTTCACAGTCCAGCAGAGCTGAGGACACAAAAACAGAATCTGATAGGGAGTGACTCAAAAGAGGAAATACAGAATTTAACCATTCTTCCTCATGTACTGAACTGTTATAGCAAAAGACTGAGTAACCTTTCCCAAACCTGAAGAAGAGCTCTGTGTAAACTCGAAAGCTTGTCTGTATCATCAGTAGAAGTTGGTCTAATACAGTAGAACCTCGGAGTTACGAACACCTCGAGAATGCAGGTTGTTCATAACTCTGAAATGTTCATAACTCTGAACAAAATGTTATGGTTGTTATTTCAAAAGTTTATAATAGAAAATTGACTTAATACAGTTTTGAAACTTTACTATCCAGAAGAAAAATGCTGCTTTTAAATGTCTTAATTTAAATGAAAGAAACGCAAAAACAGTTTCCTAACCCCTTGTCAAATATTTTTTTTAACTTTCCCTGTATTTTTTTAGTACTTTACGTTTAACACAGTACTGCACTGTATTTGGGGTGGGGGAAGGTTGGGGGTTGTTGGGTATTTTTGGTCTCTGCTGCTGCCTTATTGTGTCCTTCCAGTTGCAAACAAGGTGTGTAGTTGACTGGTAGGTTTGCAACTCTGGGGTTCATAAGTCTGAGGTTCTACTGTAAAAAGATATTGCCTCACCTACTTGGTCTCATCATCATTACTTTCATTCTCCCTTTATATTTGTTTTACACTCATTTGTTGCTGCTTCTTCTCCCCCACCCCCACACATGACAGCATAAGCCATTTGAAGCAGGGATTATGTCTTCACATGTGATTGTAGAGTGCTTACAACACAGAGACCTGAGTTCCATTCAGAGCCTTTGGACACTAACACAATCAAGATAAATCAATAATAATATTGTTACCTTTTCTTAAATGCAACCTTTTTTATTTTTTTTTAGGCTATGCCAGTCATTTCAGAAAAGGAGAAGGCTGGTGAGTAAAAATTTACTTGTTTTCTCTTCTTCTTGTATTAGTTTCCTGGAATGTTAACTTCTTACCCCAGTGGCAAAAGGAAGGCATAAAGTAGACTTACTTTGGAATGTTCAAGATTATAGACTTGACAAATCTCTGTGCAAATATCACTCTTTGCATCCTGAACTGGAACTCTTTTTGGGCAAGAGTCACATAGTGTGCATGACACTAGCAGAGTGGTCTGAAAGTATTCTACAAAGCATCAAATGAACCTACGTTTATCCTTTGTATTCCAGGTGCTAACTTTCTGCTTGTTGTTAAAAGCTATTGTGATGTATTTGAAGTCTTGATAAACAAATACTGAAGACAATGGGACTGTTCACCTGAGCTAGGAAAGCAGGATTTATCCCATTGACTGGATCTTTGCTGTCTTAATAGTGGATAATCGGGAATTATGGTCTTCTGGAGTGTTTTATTGTAGATGTTCCTTGTGCAAAAACAGTTAAGCACCTCTACAATATTAAGGGACTACTTTTGTATCAGTTTGTGGTATTTATGCTATCCGAATACCATAACTATTCTGATTTGATTATGTGGCAGTATTAGAAGTGGTCATAGTAGTGCCCAGATGTTGTGAATTGGCTGTATTGTTGCCGTAAATGGTAGAGTATTTTGCACCCCCAAAAACCTCTTGACATTGAACTCAAAGTATAATTTATGTGGGTATCTTTTGTACTTTTTACTGATAATTTGTGTTGACATCCATTAACTATAGCATTAAAATGACTTTCAAATGTTCATAGGAATGTTTAGACACCACTTGGAGTTTTGTTTCTGATATTTGGGACATTTTCAGGGCAGGTGGGTTTGTTTGTTTTTTGGGGGGTGGGGGGAAGGAGGTTGTCGTTTTGATGTTTAACTTGCTGGTTAAGCAATGCTCAGAAAGAAAAGCTATGTTAAAGCAGCTCGTTTTCCAGGATGTCACTAGCAATTTTAGCTGGTAAAGTTCACAGTAATTCCCAAAACTATGTCCAATATTTAACAAGACCATAACTTGTAAAATTTGCAAGAGGACTTCTTCTTTTGTGGTGGTGGTGGTGGTGGTGTTACTGTTAAAGTGGTCATCAAGAGGATGCTCAGAGTATTATGAGTTGTTGGAGTCATACTCCATCCCTCCCTTACTTGCTCTTTTAATTAGTGTATGTTTCCTCCCCAGCTGTGTTTGTATATAGTTGAATAAAGTACCACATTCCCAGCCTTCAGTATTGTAAGTAGAATGCGTTCCTTGTGCACTGAGTGGCCCTTACAAAACTGGTGACAAGAAAGAACATAAGAATGGCAATGTATGGGTAACTTGCAGTTTAATGCAGGAATGTATGGAAAGATTGGGTACTGTTTTCTTGCAAATGAGATTATAGATAATGGACAAAAAGAAAGCAATTTTCCTCAGTGTCCGTGGCAATAAAACCTACTTTCTCTCTTAAGGAGTTTGTTAGAACCTCAAACACCAGAAGTTTAGAACACCTGCAAAAGAGGTTAACAGAGCACTGCACATCAAAGCCAAACATCATTGTGGAATGTTTCGAGTTTCCTAGTAGAATACAGAGGCCAGGTGAAAGTGTACCTGTATATGTGACAGAGCTAAAAAGATTAACAGAATATTGTTCATTCAGAAATGTCCTAGACGATATGCTGTGGGACAGATTTGTTTATGGCATTACTAATGAGAGAGAATTCACAGAAAATTCCTGGCAGGGGAGAGCTTACCCCGGCTCAAAGCAGTAGAAAGTGGAACAACAATAGAAGCAGCAGTGAGAAACTACAACATTTGCACTTAGAGCAAATCATACAGATTCAATAAAGAAAATGCAAAGAAAGCTAGAAGGGACTCCAAGCTATGGAACGGTGTTTGCACTGTGCATCAGTGCAAAGCAGGACTGAGCCCACTAGTGAATACTGGAGTGACCCTGTGTTCTACATCAGAGAACCTGTCTGGGTGGTAGGTTCTGTGCTAAGCCCCATAAAATATAAAAGCCAAGAAAGGAAAGAAAATAAAAAGTTACTGGTTCTGGGAATCTGGAGACAAAGGCAAAATCTGCTAGAAAAAGATCGGTTACAAGATCTAAAACTGAACTGTAGGAAATTTTTGGAGGAGATCCTAGCAAAACTCCAGCACTCCAGGAAATCTTGGATGCTCACCCAGTCAATTTTAAAGAAGGATTTAAGACTTTGGAAGGTTTAACAGCTAGGATTTATATCCAAGATGGTGTCAAACCAAAATACTTTAAAGCAAGATCAGTTCCTTATGCCCTCAGAGAAAAGACTGAAACTGAGTTAGATATGCCCTTCTTTTCCAGCCAGTGACGGACAATGTCATGGCAATTGAGAAGGCCCCAGCCCCTCAGAACACAACTGAGCCATGACCACTGTGCTGGGTGCTCTACAAATGCAAAGCAAAAAGACAGCCCCTGTCCCAGTGCTTAGTTTGTAAAGAAAGAGGGGCCAGGGCTCAAGCAAGAATGATAATACTATTCCTAGAATAAAACGATGTCCTCTGCGCAACATGACCTCATACACTAAATGCCACTGACAGAAGAGGGGAAAATTGTTGCTGGCTGAGCCCCAGCAAACCCCAGCACAAATTAAGCTCTTCCCTGCTGTGAAGAGTTTTTATAATCTAAACAGATAAAACAAACTCAGGGGGGTGAAGGGAACAACACACAAGCAAAGTGAGCAATGAGGTTGTGGCGGCGGCAAATGTCATGTTAATTCCACTGTTTGGTGGGTTTAGGTAGGAGTTTCACTAAAGGGAAGGAAAGGGGGACACTGAGTGAAAGGGGGGGAAGGGAACAGGGCAGTGGAGAAAATGGTAAGAGAAGTGATGCTCTCTGTCATAAATAGATAGCTAAGGGTTAATGTTTCTTTTACCTGAAAAGGGAACCAAACACCTGACCAGAGGACCAATCAGGAAACCGGATTGTTCAAAGCAGGGGAGGGAACCTCTGGAGGTTTTTGGCTTTGTCCTGTGTCTTTTTGTTTCTTTCGGCTATGAGAGAACAGCTTTTTTTTCTATCTCCAAGCTTCTTTCTACCCTGCTGTTACCAGGTTGTGAGTACAAAAGGAAAAGCAATAGGTTGATATTGTAGCTTGTATTTACATGTGTGTAGCTTGCTGGACTGGTTTTAAATTGGATATCTTTTTGAATCAGACTGTTTATTCATATTTCTTATAAGCAATAGCCCTGTATTGACTCTTGAATGCAGAGTTTAGATTATATGTATTTTTCTTTTTTTTTATGTAAAGTTTCTTTTTAAAACCTGGTTGAGGTTTTTCTCTGGTTAAAGCTACGGACACAAGGGAGGTGGAAAATCTCTTTGTGTTAGCTTGACTAGGTTTGATGCATCGCCTCAGGGGAGGAAGGAGGGGGGAAGGTAAATTGCCCTCTCTGGTTTGCATTCAAGGAGTTTAAGTACAGTATCGCCCAGGCTAACCCAGGGAAGGAGAGCGGGGGGGATGAGATAAAGAGGAGACAAGGGAGGAACTTGTTTCCCTTTGGGGGAGTCAGAGGTTTCTGGTCTTTGGGGCTCCCAGGGAAAGGTTTGGGGAGACCCTGGAGCTATCAGGAGCTCTGAATCCTGATTGGTGGCAGCGATATCAGATCCAAGCTGGTAATAAGCTTGGGGGAGTTCCATGCTAAGCCCCCAGATTTTGGACACTAAGGTCCAGGTTTGGGACAGAGGCTTATGATACTCTCTTCCAATAGAGTGGCTGCATCCGCTAGGTAATGTCCTAACATACAAACTGACAACTGGAATGGTGGACATTTATCTTTTAGTAACATAAGAGATCTCTAATTTCAACCATCTATCTAGCAGCTATCAGATAGTAATGACTTTTTTGTTCATTATTCACAATATTTTAACCATAGACCATATAGCAACTCCTGTATAAGGCAGTCAAATCTCTTTAAAAACTTGAATTAATCCTCACAACCATCATATAGTGAGGCAGTATCATCCTAATTTATTATGTGGAGAAACAGAGGCACAGTGAGAGTTGTCCAGGGCAGGGATGGCTCCAGGCCCCAGCACGCCAAGTGCGTGCTTGGGGCGGCAAGCCGTGGGGGGCGCCCTGCCAGTCGCCACAAGGGCAGCAGGCAGGCTGTCTTCGGCGGCTTGCCTGTGAAGGGTCCGCTGGTCCCACGCAGGCTTCAGAGGACCTCCCGCAGGCACGCGGACCCTCCGCCGTGCTTGGGGCGGCAAAATTCCAGGTCCAGGGTCACAGATAGTTTGCTGTAGAGCCAGAAATAAAATCACGGATCTTCTGACTTCCTGTCTTATTCTTCAGCCAAAAGACCATGTTTTCTCTCACTGCTAACCTGGGCTAGACATGAGGTGAAAGACTTTTCAGCCCATAATTAGTCTGTAGAGGCATGTAGCTCACACACACATGCTTAAAATACATAATTTCCTCTCTCCCCTTTTCCCCAGATTAGAGTTTAAGCATATTATATTGGGTTTCTCTTTTTTATTATTTATTTTTACAAACAAAAGCACTTTCTTGTCACTCAGGCCCAAATGTCCAAATGTGACTGATTAACTTTTGGCTACCAGAAATACATGGGTCCCCAGCACACATGCAAAACACCAACTTGATCAAACAGAGGAGCATTTGTGCATGGAGAAGTGCTCACCTTGTTTTCAGCTAGTTTGCAGATTGTGCTTGTTTTGTTAGCAGCTGCAATAGGCATGTATTTGGGAGCGAGTCATATGTAACCTACCCTCCACTCAATGTGGCACTCTGTATGCCTCTAACGGTGATTGGGCCTCATCTTTATCCAGTGGAGCTGTCTCTTTTAGCTCAGGGAATAGAATCAAATGCTTTAAGATCCTGAGATTACAGGTTCTATCCCTGCTGCCAATAACCCACACAGAACTGCAGTGTTACACATAAATCACAAGAGATAAAGCCATGAGTGAATTAGGCAGGCTCTCAAAAATAATGTTCTTAAAGCTTTTTATACCACTTAGTATAAACTGTCTACATGTTTACAATTAAACATTACAAATAAAATAAAAAAGCCTTTGAAGTTCAGTTACTCATTCCATTAATTAACAAAACTGCTTTTGTTTATTTTGCTATGAACAAACCAAAATTGTAAATATATTATAGAAAAAAACTACATAGGTATCCTTGTGTTAGGATGTTAGGAAAACTGCAGTATACAGAGTAAACAGGTTCCAGCAGAATAAAAACTAACTTGAAATTTCACTCAAAATCTCAAACCAAACCACTTTTGACATTCTGAAAAGTTTATTATAATAATAAATTGCATTTGTTCCTTTTTTTCCCAACTTTGCACTACCTGGTTTCATCCAGGACTGAAAAGGGAAATAAAGAAATACAGAGTGAGGCTGTTCTTTCAGGTTTTCTGGTTCAGAAATGTGGAAAACTAATTTAAAAAAAATTGTTTTCCCAAGGCTTCCTATTATAAAGATGCCAGATAATTAGTTCTTTCAGGAGCTTTACTGAACTAAATTGTCAAATCTTTGGAGGTTCACACATCACTAATTATATGTGCTTATGCACAGTTGTTACTTATTTCATTAAATATTTTGTCCATTTTGTATTTTTGCCAGCTAGGAGAAGGGCTTAGTCTATATAGAGGAGAAACTGTCAGGTAGGTTCGTGGTGGTGTGGTTTGTTTGTTTGTTTTAAAGCCTAGTTGAAATATAATCTGAAAACATTATTACTTTTGTCAACCTCAAGAAGGCTTAGGTGGTTAAAAGTTTTTGCAGGGGAGAGTGAATTGTGGGGTCACTGTAGCAGTATACTATAAATGAGCAGCCTGCCTGTCTGCTGGTCAGAACGGCCCTTGCCTGGGATGCTTTGAGAGCACCATGAATTCTGATTGATTCCATTGATCATGTTGACATTTCTATCAATGGGAAAAGGGTTTTAAATTAAAGGTTTTAAAGCTGAAGTTAACATCAAGGGCTAGATCGTGCCTAGGTCTAAGAGACCCAAACAGAGGGAAAAAATGATGATCTATTTCCTGCACAGCTGCCTCATATCTTGGCCCACACATGGAGGGGAAAGCAGGAGCTATGTGCCTGATACCCCACTTTATCCCTACTATATTGGGTCAGGAGTAGGAGAATCTTGACTCTGGCCCTGTAGCATGGCAACCAATAGAACAAAGCCAATAAGAGGGGCAAAGTAATCTGGGAAGGGAGTAGAGCAGATTACTTCCTTGAGGTGCAAGCTCCTCCTGAGGTAATGTGCTATCCCTTAATCAGGGCCAGATCCAGTCTAGCTTTAATAAATATTGATTTGCTCATGAATTTACCTGATGAAACTCCATAATATTCACTGTTTTAATAATCAATTCTTCCTGTACATATAGTAGCTGTCAGATAGTATTTAAGCTCAATGTACAATTAGCAACCTTAACTTACAGTTAGTGACCTGGATATAAGCTGCACTCTATTATGTAAACAGAATATTTTTGTAATTAGGTATGAGCTTAGACCAATCCAAACACTGAGGAAACTGGGCTTTGAAATCCACATCCATATTTTGCTGCTTGGATCCATCTCTGGTTTTAATTATTCATAACTAAAATAGCCAGAGTGAATAGTCTGTTCACGGTGTTATTGGTACTACCAAAATATTCCATCTTACTTGAAATACTAAAAAATGCTACAGAGAGTCTAGATTTTTGGATCAACTTTTATTCACAGGGTTTCTTGTGGGGGTAGTATTCAGCATAAGTAAATGTACTTGAGTCTGGCTTTTTATGTTTCTCAAATACTTGATGTTCCGTAGCCCACTCTTGTCTACATTGGAATAATTTTGCTTCTAAGGGCAAGAAAATATATATATATTCCTATCTGAAACACATGCTACCTTTGAAATTTCTGGTCAATGGAAAGTCTTTGAGTGTTCCCCAAATGCAATACTGGTAATATTACAATAGAATGTAGCAATCAAACAATTTCTTGTGGCAGACATTGCAGAATTTGGAAAAAATGACCAAGTTTTCCTGTGTCTGTATCTGTTTTAGACTTTTAGTAAATACACTGTGTAATGAAGCACAGACTCAGTGTTCTGGGGTGTTAATTTCCCTGGTAGCCTTTGATCTGTAAGTAGGAAAAATACAGAGATGATAAAAGAGACCTTAACTTCAGGGCATTTCCCCTCTCAGGCTCTAATCAGCAGTGTCAGGCAGCTGAGGATCTTCAATGCGCTGCCACATGGTGAGATGAGCTGCAGAATATAAAGTGATTGAGTGATGACAAGATGGGTCAAGACTGTATGAGAGTTCTTAGCAGGAAGAACTTTAAAATTCAGTAGCAACAGGTTCTTTTGTCAGTAAAAAAGACACACAAAAGCCCAACTGCCTAGCATGCTGGGGAGAGCTCTTTAATTCTGTTCTAATCAGAGCTCTAACTGAAAAACAAAATACACTATACTGTCTTTACAGATGTGTTCAAGAGTCAGAAAATCTTATTACCCACTTAGGCTGGACATAGGCAAGAATTCCAAGTTCATTGCAGAAAATAGGTTAGTTTTTAATACATATGGCTTCAAAAATGCACTGAGTCTGCAATTTATTTGTATGAGACCTGTTAGCTGGCAAACTTATTTTTAAGTCATTTAAGTTGTGTCATCACATAGCCATTCTGAAACTTGAATCAAACTGCTGCATGAAAAATTGGGTCTTGCTGACTGAATTGCATTGCTTTGCAGATATGCAGAAATTCAAGCAAAACATGTTAACTTACTAGTAACAAATCAGTATCCCAGTCAGAGGAAAATTTTTACATAGTAGTAATGTGCAGACTATATGACATGCTCTATCTGGCACTATAGAATATACTGCATGAATTCAAAACAGTCCTTCCTCCATTTCAATCATTTCATATCTATTTCTAGCAGAGCAGTTGTACAGTAGCAGTTGCTCTTGTGACAACTTGATTTGAGGTACCGGTTAGTTCTTGGCTATCAGATAATCTTTCTCCTACAATTGATAGCACATTAGTCTTTCCCCAACAGTATTATTTTAGTTAGTGTTTGTTTTCCAGATAAAAATGTCAACTGAGCAGTCCTCATCTTCCAGATTGTCATTCTAAAGAACAGCTCCAGCAATGCTGTTTGAAATTTTGCATGGATGATTGCCAAAGATCAATAAATGCTAATGGACATATTTTGCATTTCACTGTTCTACTGATATTTATGTGATCTCATTACTGGAAAGAAGGTTTGTGATGCCGCTGGTTGCTAGAGGCTGGCATTTCATGATGAGGTTCCTGACAACACTGTTTTTAAAGGATGTGACATAATTGATACCATTGTTTGTGGAAGCTTTTAATAATACTTGGATTTGGATATTTTTTAGCAGTTTTGTTAATTGTTAGCTGCCATGGTTGCTTCTGTGAATAATTACTGTACTTACGTTCCATGCTGTGTTCATTCTGATAGAGAAGCTCTTAAATCCCATGTGAGTGCCCTAGACTGGGCACTAGACTGAAGGGCAGGCCTGCACAACTCATAAAGCGGCGAGGGCCACATTACTCCAAAGAAAACAGCTGAGGGCCGAAACCTCCCGGCCCCGCAGAAACACCCCGCCCCAGGGCCGCCAAGCTCTGCGGAAACAAACCCTCCTTCCCCAGCACCACCCCACCAAAACAGCTGTGGGCCAAAAAGGAAGGTTGTGATACTTTATTTTAAATCAACCAGGGCCTCCCAGCTGAAGAAGTGGCTGGGAGCCCTCAGGGTCAAATTAAAGGGCTCGGGGCTCCGGCCGCTGGGGGAACCCAGCAGGGCTGGCTCTAGGTTTTTTGCTGCCCCAAGCAAAAAAAAATTTGGCTGCCCCTCGTCCCAGCCCTGGGTTCCCCCCCTGTACTTTCCTGCTGCCCCAGTCCTGGGCTCTCTCCCCACTCCCCCCCACACACACCCCGCCCCAGTGCTGGGCTTTCCCCTTTCCTCCCCACCAGTGCCCTTCCCCCACCCCGCTGCTGCCCCAGCCCTGGGCTCCTCCCCGCCAGTGCCCCCCTCCCACTCCTCCTGCCACCCCAGCCCTGGGTCACTGGTAACTCACTCCCAGGGCGGGTCATTCAGTAGGAATTTTGGATGTGCACAGAACACAGACAGGATTGGTTCCCATATGGTTACAGAGCTGCAGTAAAGTGGAACAATTTTCAGCTTGTGTGACTGGAGGATATCTGGATGCATATTATAAGACTGTCCTCCATAAATGAGGAAAAGTTGAGGTGCCTTCCATTATATTTGTCTACCGTCTTTACTTCTCCTGGGAATTTGCCAATGCAATATCACTGTCTTTCTTTTAAACAAATAAACTGAAAAAAAGGCAATGGCTGTTGAAAATAGCAATTCCAGTCCTAAAAACCACTGGGAAGCATTTCTTGCTCAATTTTATCCTACTTTTTCTACAGCAAGTTACAGTAGGATCATATATTTGATTTGGGAGAAATAGAATAACAGCTGCCCAAACTGAGTTTGAGCACTCCTGAATTTTGAGGTGTTCAATCTGGAAGGCAGGCTAGGGGGGCGGGGGCTTGTTGACTCAGCAGAGGAGCATGGCAGCAACGTGTTTGAGGCTGCACGCCAGCCACACACTGGGCTGAGTGGCATAGTAAGCTGGGGTTGAGAAGGGTAGGAGTTCCAGGGCAGTTAAGGGACAAGGAGCAGGGGGGGTTGAAGGGCGAGTTCGGCAGTCAGGGGACTGGCAGCAGTTGTAGGCATGGAGATCCCAGGGGTTTATCAGGGGACAGGTATTGGGTCCTGGTGGGAAGTTGGGGGGAGTCTCAGAAGGGGGCAGTGGGGACAAGGAGAAGGAGGCTTAGATAGGGCTGGAGTCCCAATGAGCTAATGAGGCGGTCCGAAGGAGCCATCGATGGGACAAGGAGCAGCGGCATCTAGATAGGGGGTGGGGTCCTGGGGGGCAGTTAGGGGCAGGGGTGCCAGGAGAGAGGTATCAGGAGACAAGGACCAGCAGTGCTTAGATAGGGGGTGTGGGTCCTGGGGGGCAGTTGAGGAAGGGGTCGGGGGGAGGGGGCAATCAGCAGCCGTGGGCGGGGATTCAAAGGGCTCTGGGGTGCCCGCAGCATGGGGAGCTCTGAGCCCTTTAAATCTCAGCCGCGGCTGGGATTCAAAGGGCTCTGGGCTGCTGGTTGCTGTGGGGAGCCCTGAGCCCTTTAAATCCCAGCCGCGGCCCTGCCGCCGGAGCAGCAGCCGGGATTCAAAGGGTTCTGGGGTGCCCACAGCATGGGGAGCCCTTTAAATCCCAGTCATGGCTGGAAATCTCTGCCGGCAGCCCAGAGCCTTTGATTCCCGGCCGCGGCTGGGATTTAAAGGGTTTTGGGCTCCCCACTGCTGCAGGCAGCCCAGAGCCCTTTGATTCCCAGCCACGGCTGAGATTTAAAGGGCTCTGAGCTCCCCGCTGCTGTGGGCTGCACAGAGCCCTTTGATTCCCGGCCGCGGCTGGGATTCAAAGGGCTCTGGGCTGCCCACAGAGCACTGTGGACGGGGGATTTAGAATCCCCCCGCGGGCCGCACAGTGACGCTCCACGGGCCGCATGTTGTGCAGGCCTGCTGAAGGGTATAAGAGGGAATGGGTAGGGCTTCTATCTCCTGGCCATTTTGTGAATGGACAAAATATTTGTGTCAAATTTTGTGAATAGTTTTGGGTCATGAATAGTTTATTTGCACCTTTCGTCAAATAAACTAATCATTCTAAAGATTTCACCCAGCTCTATATTTCACCCCTTTGAATATTGACTGTTGAGCAATTCCCCAGTACCATATAAGCTTTTAAGAACCAAGTTACAGAGCTGAGATCCAGATCTGGATTAAAATTTCTCCAAAATGTAAAAGGTGCTTAAATTTTGTGTTAGTTTGACATCAACAGAATCATGAAGTCTTGCAAATGTGTTCTTTTCCTGCAAAATATTTCATGGTCATGTATTCTTCATAAGTCATTCCTAACTAAAATAATACAGTCATCTTTTCTGCTTGATCCTCTGGAATGGTCCAAATTCAAGGGAGGAGCCACTCCCTTCTGGTACTCTAAAAATGCAGAAAACCCAACCAGCTGGTTTCCAGCTCCTGGAAAGTGTGAACAGTGACTCAGTCTTAGTGCTACTAGTCATTTCAGGTCAACAAAATCAACAGTACCATTCACAACCAGAAAGGTTCCAGGTTGAGAACCTGTCCTCTAGTAAATATGAATGTGTCAAATTCAGATGTCATGTGTAAGTTATGTTCCTTTACTCATACTCATACTTCCTTACAGCTGCTTGCACCCACTATACCAATGTGTGAGGGAGCTTAAACTGATGTAACTTAACTATCAAGGAGTCAGAAAGAAGTAAAATGTAGCCTCCATTCTACTGCAAATTTACACATCATCTGTCTCCTTGATGTAAGGTACATCACCTGATTGAACTTCTTCACCTTTCTGGATTTTGCCAACAGATTATTTTAAAACATACACCATGTCTGGCTGTACATTGAAATGTTTTTCTTGTTCTGTCACATCTCACAACTTAGCATGACTATCACGAAAATGGGAAAGAGATCCAAAAATCTTCTACAAAACTTTAATACAAACTCTGTGAAAGGAGTCAAGTGATATTAAAGTAAATCCCAATGTATGTGATAAAAAGCAGAATCTCTGAGTTTCAAATTCTTCAGAATTATTTATCCAGCTGCCGTCCACCCCATCTCCAGCTGCTATTTTAACTGTTCCTAAGTGTAACTTTTATAAGACTTTATGTAATGATCTCTACACCTTCTTTGTTCAATCTTTTTTAACCAGGGTGTTTGGTTTAACCAGGGTGTTTGGTTTGGTTTTAGAGGTTTTTATTATTTCAGGTTTATTGTAAAAGCAAAACAGAAAAGACTAGTTCATTGCTATACGGATAAACAATATGAAAATAAATCCTTTAAAACTTTTATTTAATTCTTACTGCTTTGAAAATAAGTGCGACACAACATGTTAATATTATATATTTCAGATGCCACTAAGTAGCTAATTTGTCCTATTCCTTCTTTCATAATTTTCAATGTACCCTAGAAATGGCGACAAAGAGAAGTTCAATTGAGTTATCAGAGGCGCTGTCTTCTGAGCAAAACAAGAGCAGATAATTCTGTTCACATTCTAACTGGTAATTTTCATACCTGTAAATGCTTACCTGTTTTGTAATTGTAATATTTTGTATGTTGTTTATATAAGGATTATATGAATAATGGGAGCCACCTTAGATTAAATTAACAAAGATTTTTAGTATGGGGATTATAGCTGACTTGTAAGATACTTGGCTTTCCAGCAGGGAACATGCCTCCTCTTAAAAAACAAAACCAAACCTAATATATTATTGGATAATTATAGGTAAGGTGGGTTCACCTGATAGGAATAAAGATGTATAGAGCTTTATCTGAGCAATTCACAACTGCTGGGCATTGCACTAAATCTTTCAGCTGTCCTTTCAGTGTCAAAGCTAATGTGTGTTTTTAATGCAATACATACTTTTGTTATGACAAGGTACTTATTATCAAAGAGATCTGTGTGGTGTGAAAAAAACATACATTAACACTGAACTGAGTGTTTCAAACATGTCTTAAGGATAAGAATGTACATTTTACTGTGCAGTGATCCACCATAAAAATGTCTCATAATAAGCCTTATCTATCAATTAAATAATACCACATTCAAAATCTCATAATTAGAGCATTTTCTGTCCCAGCAAAAAATAGGAAAAGTGAGAGGACTGTTATTTTCAGCAAACTGTCATTTATTTTTAGATAAATTTTTATTTAACAATTTAATGATCATTTTAAAATCATTTAAAAACAAGTTAGTTTCCAAACACTGGTCTGTATTGTACATAGCACTTTACTTATAATATATTGGGTAGGTAGCTATTATTACCAGCTTTATTTGTTTATTGGCATAGTAGTGCTCATATCATCCAACCTAGGTTGGGGCCCTATTGTACAAACCCATAGTAAGTCCATACTGTGGAGTACCTGCACTGGACATCCACCCCACACTTAGGGTGCATGTTGCAATGCATTATGTAATTCCCTTCATGCCTCACGTCCACAAAGCCCTCCCTGAACCCACTGTGGGGAAGGTGAAAACCCCCCATGCCACCTAGGCCAATCTGATGGTGAAGGAAAAATTCCTTCCCAACCCTCCTAAAAAAAAGGACAGCTAGTGCAATGCCCACAGCAGGTCCTTTTAACCCTTCCAGTCCAGGAGATGAGTCAGCATCACCATGCTGAACCATTTCCCCTTTTTTGCACAGCTTCTGATCTCTTTCCCCTCACACCCCACAACCCATAGAGCACTCTTCCCTTTCTCTCAGCCAGCTGGACAAGATCCTCCCCTCCCCCTGGGGTGACCAGGTGTTTGGTTTTCGACTGGAACACTGGGTCAAAAAGGGACCCTGGCAGCTTTGGTCAGCACTGCCGACAGGGTCATTAAAAGTCCATTCAGTGTTGCTGCAGGGCTAAAGCAGGCTAGTCCCTGCCTGCCCTGGCACTGCGCTATACCCCAGAAGTGGCCAGCAGGTCTGGCTCCTAGCGTGGGGTCATGGGGCTCCATGTACTACCCCCACCCCTAGCACTGGCTCCGCACTCCAATTGTCTGGGAACCACAGCCAATGGGAGCTGGGGGGCGGTATCTGTGGGTGAGAACAGCGAGCCGAGCCTCCTGGCCCCCGCTCCTAGGCACCGGTGCTGGTGGATGCTTCTGGGATGCACGCAATTCAGTCCCAGGACAGACAGGCAGCCTGCCTTAGCCCCGCTGCATCAGTGACCGGTAGCTGCCCAAGGTAAGCCCATGCCCCATCCCTGAACCCCCCAAACCCAGCCCCCTCTGCTGTACCCCAAATTCCTCAGCCCCACCTCCAGCCTGGAGCCCCCTCCTACACTCCAAACCCCTCACCCAGCCCAGAGCCCTCACCTGCTCCACACCCCAACCCCCAGCCCAGAGCCCCCTTCCACACCCTGAACCTCTTATCCCCAGCCCCACCCCAGAGCCCTCCCCTCCACACACCCCAACCCCCTGCCTCAACCCACAGTCCCCTCCTTCATTCCAAATCCCTTAGCCCCACCCACCAGCCTGGAACCCCCTCCCACATCCCAATCCCTGCCCAGTGAATGTGAGTGAGTTTGGGGGAGAGTGAGCCACCGAGGAAGGGGGAATGTAGTGCATAGGAGCGGGGCCTCACGAATGGGTGGTGCAGGGGCGGGGCCTCCAGGAACAGGCGGGGCTAAAGTATTCAGTTCTGTGCAATTAGAAAGTTGGCAACCTTACCTTCCCCACTTGAAAGTGTGGTGTGGTCATTAGAGCACATCCCTTCTTGAGTCATGTTCCCCACCAAGAAGGAACTACCAGGTACTGCAGACTAGTTACTTGCATTGTGTAGGCAACAGGATCACAGGCCAGCCCAACTGAATGGGCAACAATGTAGGAACCTTGCAGATAGAAACTATGGAGTGTTGTGAAAAGCATATAATGTGAACAGGTTTTTGCTCTTGAATGCTTTTGCACTAATTTCATGAGAATTTTGTCAACAAAATTTCAGCTTCAGGAATTTTCAGTAATTTTTGCTTGGCTGTAATATTTTTGAAAGTTTGCAAAATACATCAAACTGCAGTTTAATTCACCTGAGTGTTACAAAGAGAGGACTGGAAATGTCTCTAACCTGTAGACACAACTAATAGATGATGTGTATACATTTGGATTCAGTCCTGCTTAACCTCACTCTACTTGTGTGAGCAAGGATTAATCCCCTGAGTAAGGGTTTGCTAGATTTAGACTCTGAAACAAATAACTTTCTTAAAAGTCTATCTGGCAGAACTGCCTCTTTAGTTTACCCAGTGGTTATTTGTTTGAGGTCTTATTGCCTACGGAAACTACTAGCAGCCACAGTGCTTCAGGTTGACAGGAAACTGCACATTCAGCAACTGATTTGGGAACACTGGACAAGTACAGTATTTCTCAAAAATGCATGTTTCAGTAGAACTGGAAGGCAAAAGAGGAAGTAATCAGGGATTTTAATGAATACCAAACTACAGGCCTGAAGTTAGAGAACAGTAGTCAAAATACCTGCTCCAACAGCACCGGGGAAAAAAAAAAAAAAGGCTTGCTCTTGGCAGACTGCCTAACTCATGATCTTGTCCAGGAATGAATGTTCTTTTATATCTGAAGGAGGAGGAAGAAAGACTGAGACTTTCATCAAGAATGTCTATCTATCAATCTGTTGATTGACTTAAGTATAAATATATTTAAAGAACAAAGTTACTTATTTCATCAGATATAACTTCATCATACTGTATTTCAGGCAGCTATGTCAGAAAAAAACATTTGTAAATTGTATACAAATCTGTTAAATTGAATGACTGATGATCACTACCCATTAAACAGCAATGGAAACTAAACATTGGGTTGGAAATCAAATTACAAAATTGGACCAAAGCATGTGAATTAACTAAAAACATTTCCACATGTTCCAGGCATAAGTTAATATATTTCAAATTCTTATATGGCGTACATATCATTCTAATAAAATGACATCATGGATGAAATCCCAACCCCATTAAAGTCAATGGGGATTTTCCCACTGACTTCACTGGGCTCAGGATTTGACCCTGTATATGGATAAAATGTATCCCAAATGTTACCCAAGATGTAAAATTAATCCCATAACATTTTCCATTTAACACAGAAGTATCCAATGGCTGAATAATTTTTGAGTCTGTCAGTAAAATTCTAAATATAGCATAGGCATATTGAAGCTTTATCTCTGTTATGTCTTTTTTCTGTACTTGAAGATATTTGCACTGAGCTCAGTGAATTTATTATTATATAAATGTCTTTTCCACTTGACAAGCATTGATTATACAATCAAATTATCATCAAATTAAGGACATTCTATATTTCACCTTTGTGGAAGAAGTAATCTACAAGAAGCATAGTGATATTTAAAAAAATCTGTTTTTTTTAAACTAAATCACACAGGAGCTCAAAATCTGTAAACTTATCTTTAAATTAAACCACAGTCAGTCCATTCCCTGAATTAATGGGTAAACTGAAGACTTAAAAAAAAAAATACCAAGGTATAAGAAGGCAAATGCAAATTATAACCAAAGACTTTTGTAAAACTTCCAGAGTTGTTTATAGCTGAAATAAATACATAACTTTAGCACAGTATTATTTCTTAATGACAAAGTATAAATGAACATTGGAAGATGTTTTCAGTTGAGAAGTTGCTATATTTATTAACTTCTAATGGATTCCACAGGCATTTCCAATAAGGCATTGTATGCCATATATAAGAGAAACTACAGGGAATGAGAGTCAGACTTTTTTCATAAATACCTAGATATAAAACTTTAGCAGAGTAAATTACATTTAGCTACATTAAAAGACTGAGAGATAAGAAATGAGCCATAATGATATTTTTTCCAGGATAAAAGTTATAACTTCAGTAAGCCACGCTAAATCTACTGATCCACAGAAAGAATTCCACATCTGGAAAATCTTTACTACATCTGTGTTGAGTTTTTATGCTTTCTACTCCTTTCTTCACCAGTTCCCATGATTCCAACTTACCTCTGTCCTGTTTTCTTAACAAAAAAGCATTTTGTTGTGTAAGTGCACTGCAGTTCAGCTAAAAATAGAGATCATTTCATTTCCTGGGATCTGTTACCTAAGCTTCCTTACCTTCATTTTCACCAAATGAGACCAAAAAAAGCAAACTTGAAAACAAAGTGATACAAAATGAGACAAAATAAACTACATACGGATTTAAATTTGAGAGACATTTTAGGCAGTAATTTTTTTTTATCTCGTTCGTTTTTAATGGCTGTCAGCATCTGATCCTCTTTTTTTCCACCTCTGACTTAAATCAAGGAAAATGAACAACTTGAATCATTCTCTGGTATGGACACAGCTTTGATTCTGTAAACTAAAATTAATGGATGATTTTAATGTAAATGGCAGAGCTTACAGACACTAGAAAATGTATGTTTATAGAGATTCAGCTTAATTCATCCCAGTGGAAACAGACATCGACCCTTGTGAAGGCCTTAAGTAAGCAAGAGGTTGCAGCAACACAAAACAGACACAACTTCTTCTCCACCATGATCCTTACAATGCCAGCACTGCTCAAAAGGTGAGCAGTGATGGATGGCCTGTGTTACCAGGCCAGCCAGAGGAGAGTTGATTTTTTGAAGTAATGTACAGCAATTGACAGCTGATGATTCCCTAACCATTCAGAAATCCTGAGGAAGGCAGCTGCAAAAGTACCACCATCCACCTCCGCCCCCTCCACCCCCCCGTTGTAAATGGAAGTGCATTTCATTTGCCATTTCAGAGAAGGTTTTAGGTGCAGAACTAATGCCTCTGACAGTATAGGTCCACCAGACATATCCCCACCTCTGTGGAGGGGAGGCAAAGCTGACAAAGGGGCTACCTGACATTTTGAGGGTGCAGTAGTGGTAGGACAGCCACTCTGCTAACATTCCATGGCTTTGGGAGAAGTTTGTCTCCCTCCTTTCTCCCAGCCCCATCAATCCATATTGACCTCTCTCACACCAGCCAGTTTACTCAGGTTAGTCTCTGGGGGAAAGATTTGGTTTTAAAATCCAGCAATAGTCCATTTTGGGGATGAGCTGGTTGAATGGGGTTTTACACTGATGTCTTCCAATGAAAGTCCCAGAGATGAATGCCACACACAATACTTTGAAAATGTGTCACAAAGAGACTAGTCTACTTACATTTTGTCTTCTAACACAAATGTCTCAGTGTCTGAATAAGAACTAGTGGTCTCACAAACCCTCCACCGCCCCCATGCTCTCCTTGACTGAGTCATTTGTCAGATTTATTTTTTTAACTTTTACTAAAAATGGAAATTGTGGAGAGCGATTGTTTTCACTGGAATTAAAGACCCAGGTGGTGGTATGTGCTGGATTTGCAAGCAGTGTAGCTATTATCATCATTTGGTGAAGGGAAGAGGAAAAATCAGTAATCTAGAACATCATCTGCACCAGTCTCTACTCAACACTCCTGGTAGGAAGGCCAAAGCTGGCATTAGACCATGTTATGCCTCTCACCCAAGGGCTAGCTCAGCCCTTGGCATAATTGCGGAGGAAATTCAGGGCTCCTCTAGTTTCTGGCAGCTGGTAATGGCTGGGACACTAGACAACCCTGGGATTGTTAGAATGCAGCACTCTCTAACGAGGTCTGTCTTGAAGTAGGAGGTTGGAGAGGACAGAGTAGAGCCTCAGGACAGTTTTACAGCCTTTTGTGCCTATATCACAAGGGTTTGTGGGAGCCACTCTTCAGCCACAACTAAAGCCCTGAAGCCGCAATAATTTTTCTACTCTGCCTGAGCTCTCACTCCATTGGGACAATAGCTAGTGCACCTACAAAGTGATTGATCCACTGAATTTCCACCCCTAATCGCCTGCATGACACTAGGCAAAGAGCTGGGCTCCACAGCATGCATGGAATATATATATCCTACTCAGCCTCCCAAAATCCTTCCCCATTCCATCACTTATGCTCTGTATGGAGTCCTTCACAATCCCAGAACAGGGGGCAAGATTTGCTTTTATCACAAATAGACCTTTTCAGATTCCTGATAAGGAGCAGTAGATCCTGGTGAGTATCTGGTAAGCAGCAGATAGCATTGCAGGGCTAATACTTTCCTGAGTTTGCAGCCTTATCAGATTGCAATCTAAACAGAATAATGCTTCCAAGGGGAACAAAATCTCATGTAACAGACAATACTGGGTTATACTGCAGATAGAGCATATTTTGGAATATTCTCCCACAGTACAATAGCAAACCATGAATTCCTGTTTCCTTCCATCATCTGTCCCTTATTATTCTTTGAGTATTTAAATTTTCAACATTTTACTCCATAAAAAAATCACCTAGCCATTCTGCCAGATGTGTCCTGTTCATTATCCATAAAATTCCATATGTAAAATACCACCATTTCCATATTACTTACTATGTTTAAAAATTAAAGCCAACAGCAGCAGTCATGGCAGGAATGTGGGTGGACTAAGGTTTAATTCATGAAGTGTTTGGTCCTTTTGTGTTATTAAATAAAAGACAAAGTTCCTACTGCAGGTAAAGGCTAATTCGTATTCCCAGACAAAAACTACTTTGAAATAGAGTTAAGGTTAAGAGTATGTTTTAGTAACTGACAGGTAAAAACAACAGAGATGTATGCCATCATATGCCAGCAATGCCCCTCTGCTATGTATATTGGACAAACTGGACAGTCTCTACAGAACAGGATAAATGGACACAAATCAGATATTAGGAATGGCAATATACAAAAACCTGTAGGAGAACGCTTCAGCCTCCCTGGCCACACAATAGCAGATTTTAAGGTGGCCATCCTGCAGCAAAAAAACTTCAGGACCAAATTTCAAAGAGAAACTGCTGAGCTTCAGTTCATCTGCAAATTTGACAC
>NC_133773.1:90682768-90690936 GCF_003597395.2 Chelonoidis abingdonii
GCCATCATATGCCAGCAATGCCCCTCTGCTATGTACATCGGCCAAACTGGACAGTCTCTACGGAAAAGGATAAATGGACACAAATCAGATATTAGGAATGGCAATATACAAAAACCTGTAGGAGAACGCTTCAGCCTCCCTGGCCACACAGTAGCAGATCTTAAGGTGGCCATCTTGCTGCAAAAAAAACTTCAGGACTAGACTTTAAAGAGAAACTTCTGAGCTTCAATTCATCTGCAAATTTGACGAAACCAGCTCAGGATTAAACAAAGACTGTGAATGGCTTGCCAACTACAAAACCTGTTTCTCCTCCCTTGGTTTTCACACCTCAGCTGCTAGAAGAGGGCCTCATCCTCCCTTGATTGAACTAACCTCATTATCTCTAGCCTGCTTCTTGCTTGCATATATTTACCTGCCTCTGGAAATTTCCACTACATGCATCCGACGAAGTAGGTATTCACCCACGAAAGCTCATGCTCCAAAACATCTGTTAGTCTATAAGATGCCACAGGACTCTTTGCTGATTTAACACAGATGTAATTATCCCCAAAACCAAGCATTACAAGCCCCAACAATTCAGAGTTAAGGTTATACTGAAAAGAAATCCAAACATGTTCAGGTAAGTCAAGGCACCCAGACAATCTTAACTCTGCCCTGCACTACTATTAACATCTTAACATTATCACTCCTTTGAACTTCTTCAAACATTCTTTTAAACAGTTTCCCAGGTAGTACCTTTAAAAATCACATGTTTAATTATCTCAAAGGCTAGAATGAAGACATACCCAGTTACAGATTCTTTTGGAACGAAAACATTCATTGTGAATTGAGAAACTTTGTCACATTCCATAACTGCAGTTTGTTTTCATTTGCTCTTGGCTTGTTGACAATGCACCCCACTGTAGCATGCAAGATTTTCAGGTTCAAAGCTAGCTGTCTAAAAAGTATTTTGTGTCTTGATTGGAAGGCTGTGGGAATGATGTGAACCCCTAAGAGCTGTGTTTGTTATAACTACATGCATGTGGTCTGAAGCCCACTGTGGGTTCATATTCAAATATATGCTGCTGATGTTTCAAATGACTCCCTTTTAATTAAAATTCAGGTAATTATTTCAGTTTTTCTTTTTCATCATACACAAATTTTGTACCCTTGGATAATGCATACTGCCGTATGTATATTGAGGGCTTGGGTATGATTTGTCCCTCCACAGATGGGAGAAGAGGGAGTGCATAAGAAGTAAACAGGCTTTGCATAGGGAATCTATGAGAATTGATATCCTGGCATTAGGGTGTGGAGTGCGCACACAGCCACTCCCAGGCTGCTATCACACCTTGTGGAGTGCAGCAGCATCTTGGCTAACCCCACACTCTCTCTGTAGAGGTTTGGAGCAGTGAAGAAGCTCCAGACCACCAAACCAAGACCCAACTTCTCCCTACCATTGTCTACGCAGTTGCAGAGTGATCCATTGAAGAGTATTGCTTCATAGTGTTCAGGAAATGTGGAGCAGCGCCAGCTTTAGGCCGATTCCCCTGATTCAGGCCCTGTGCCTAAGAAGGCCCCGCGCCCTAAAGAAGAATGCCTAACTTAGGCTGCCGCCGGGTATTCAGATCAAGCCCCACACTTACTAGAGCTGGCCCTGATGTGGAGTCCCCATGCATAGGCTCTCCACATCCTGCCCCCAAGCCTGACATGCTCATTGGAATCTCAACAGGTCTGCTGCCAGTTAGGTCTTTCCCATCTGTGTAAAGGATACTGGATTTGCTCACTAATCAGTTCTTAGCTAGATAAAATTTTCTGTAGTTCAGAGAATTTTTAGAATTTCTAAAAGTAGTATGGGTGAAAATCTGGGGTATGTTTCTGACCAAACTGCAACGGGAATGGAGTTATAACTGAATGAGGCATGATTTCTTTATAATTCTCTTTGAATGATAAATTGATTGGATTTCTTGAAATATTGTCTTAAAATTGATCTTGAAAAATTATTATTCAATAATCTTTTCACTTCCAAAGCACAATAAGTTTTGAAAAGGGCATAAAGATTTTTCTGTCAGAAATGTAATGAGACTATCTTGAAAGCACAAACGAGCAAGGCAAAGAGAATTCATTATTCAGATTAATACCTCTGTGATAAAAGTTAATTCTCCACCTCTCATCAAAAAGGTATTTCAAAGCATTTTTGAAAGTTTGTATAAATTTGGACATATTTTTTCACCACTAGATATTTTGAATTTGTTGGCTGACAGTATTATACACAAGCTGCTGAACTGTTATAGTTGGGTTTTATTCTTTTGTTTTCCCAACTAAAGAATAAATTATCTAAAACTAACCTAATTAATGAAGATTTCGTGCTCCTATGACTCCTACAAGACAGAGCCTTTTAGGGTCTGTTTTAATATTGTAGGGCTAAGTCTTGGAGCCCTTCTGTCAATTGCACTATTTACTGCCTCTTATATATTTTTATTTTATGATATACATTTTAATTTTGTCCATTTGAAATGTATATACATATGATATATATGTATTTGATATATATTTGTTTCGGATTTTTAATAACAGCTACTAGAACTCTGATCTGTTCTCTGTATACTGGGCTAGATGGACCTTTGGTCTGACCCGGTACGGCCGTTCTTGTGTTCTTATCCTGGCAGCTGTTCTGTTCAACAACTGACTCCATATTTCAAATAAGCTGTTCACAAGTAGAGTATTCTCATTTTAAGGTGTGCAGGGAAGGAGTTGAGGCAAATTGACGTGGTTGAGGAATACAATATTTTCCCTTACATCCTTTTTCTTGGAGATTTTCATAGAATTCAGGGAGGTTCTTCATCTTTGATCCCTGCATGTGCAACTTTTTGCTGGCACACAAGAATAATATGATTAGATTTAACTGTTTTTGCCACCATTTTTTGTAAAAACACCACCTTTTATTTCCCTTCCCACAGACACTGTCACACTTTTCTTCAGTGTCATCCATTATACATGGAATGCCTTAAAAATCTCCCCAGAACATCACGAAGCCACTACCCCGTCTTCCTTCAAATGGCTTTTTAAAAGTCACTTCTACCACGATGCCTGAATAATGCTGCAAACTAATAATGGTTAGACAGGGAACAAGCTCGTTCAGTGTATGAAAGATCACACTTGTATTTCTGTACACTGTCTCCACTTCCGGCTTCCCCACGTTTGTTTGGTGCATCCACCTGTTGGATCTGAACTTAAACTAAGATTGGAAATGCTTTGAGATAAGACTTGATATGTTAATACAGGACCTACCATAGTGGGCCCCTACCTTGTTGGGTCCATTAGGTGTGACTGCAATACAAATAGTAATAATGATGCCGTCCAGTTAAGTGAAATGAAAAGTTTAACACTTGATTACAACTGGAAAACATGGTCAAAAATGGTGTGTGAGTGTGTATCAACATAAATAAATAAAATCGTATATGTACAGATCCAAATATGGCTGTGTGCAGTGTAATGCCTAGAATACAGCAATTCCGATGGACTCAGACACAGAAACAAGATTCACTTTACTGTGGGTGTATGAACGCATGTAAGCAGTTAAACTGCATCTGCCAACACCTAAGCTTCTCAGTGCCTAATTATTACATACAGACACACCTTGAGTACCTGAGCTACTCTTCAGCACCTTTTCTGACACTGTCACAAACATAACCATCCTCAAAACTCTTGAAAACATATTTCTGATGGTATTATGAAAACTCAATCAACCCTTTTAAGACCTGTGCATTACTGTGTACCAGATATCTCAGTAGCCCTTTTATCAGAGCTGATTTGCATATTGTGTCATGCAGTAATTCCCAGAAGTACCATTTAATGGTAAGTGCTGAAAAATTCCTACTGTGTGTAATTTATGTGTATAAATTGAATTGAATCAAAGCCTGGGTCTTGCACACCCTGGACTTTGTGGAAATTCTGATCTGGATTTAAATTTCACAGTTGTTGCCAATTTCCACAGCTTCTCTTGGGAGGCAGTTTCAGTCTGCTGGGGGAGGCCTGTCCTTTTCCCAGTAGGGATCAGGACAAGGAGGCAAGGTAGCTTGTTACTGTGGAGGAGCAGCATTGCTAGGGATATGAACCTTGTCCATCTAAGTCAAGGCTGGACCTGCTTCAGGGCACTCAAAGCTAGCTTGGAATGTGAAAGGAGGCCCCCCTTTGTGAAAACATTTTCTCATGGATTTGTGAAGGAAGGACCAATGTGTATGGATTCCATGGAGGTGGCAGACATAGAAGCATGAGACCAAAAGAGGCAGCAGCAGTTGAGAATGTAGGTATTCCTGTAGATACTGAAATAGCAAATGGGGAAGCTGGAGATTGGTTTGTGTTAGTGTTCCACAGGAGCATGTGTGACCACAGAAACAGCAGCAAATAGGAACACTTGTGGTGGTGACAAAAACCTGATGAGCCCAGAAAAAGAGAGAAGGATTAGTTGCTTCTTTAGAAAATCCTCTTTGGGCCTGCCAGTCATCCTAGGAAGAGGTAACCAAATACCTAGAGGAGAAGTACAGAGGCTCTAACTAGGATTGTCAACATTCTAATGGCACAAAACTGAACATCGTGGTCCCGCCTCTGCCCCAAGGGCTCACCCCCACTTGCTTCATCCCCCGTCCCTCCATCACTCGCTCTCTCCCACCCTCATTCACTTTCACCGGCCTGGGGTAGAGGGTTGGGGTGAGGGAGGGGGGTGAGGTGCAGGTGCTGGGGTGGGGCCAAGGATGAGGGGTTTCGGGTGCAGGAGGGGGCTCCGGGCTGAGGCTAAGGAGTTCGGAGTGTGGGAGGTGGTGCGGGCTCTGGGGTCGGGCTGGGGATGAGGGGTTTGAGGTGAAGGAGGTGGCTCTGGGCTGGGGCAGGGTGTTGGGGTGGAGGAGGGGGTTCAGGATGCAGGGTCCCTGCAGAGCTTACTGCAATTCCCAGGAAGCAGCTGCCAGGCCCCGGTAGCTCCTAGGCCCATGGGCAGCCAGGGACTCTCCGCTCACTGCCCTCATACCCACAGGTGCCGCCTCTGCAGCTCCCATTGGTCATGGTTCCTGGCCAATGGGAGCTGCAGATCTGGCACTCGGGCGGGGGCAGTGCATGATGCCTCCCTGGGAGCCACAGGGAGTCTGCCTTAGCCCCAGGCCCCCGTTGCATCGCTGACCAGACTTTTAATGTCTGACAACCCTAGCTCTAAAACAAGGTGTCAGGGAGGGAAGGACCATCGCACTCATGCAATGTCACTTCAGGTATTTCAGTCAGGCACTGGGAAAGACAGTTACTCTCATGCAATCCCTTTCTTCAAATTCAATAGGCCATGGTGTCAAGAGACGTCGTAGTCAGCAATTATCTATCAGTCAAGGGGCCCAGGAAAAGAGCAGGCACTGAAATGTCATCATCTGGTAAAGGTGCTGGTCATGGGAGACAGCTTTTAGATGCCTTCCCTTCAGAGTTTTTATAGTAACAGTTTTGATCATGACAGGGCCATTAAATGTCCAGGCACTTTGAATGTCCAAGCATTAGAACTCTAAATTCCAGCCATTCATAAATGAGGTTGTGATGCTTCTAGGTGTGTCACCTTATAATCACCTGCTTCCAGCATAAGGGAGTCTTGCCTATGCCAGATGGCTGTTAGCTCCCTAACATGAATCAGCCTGTCAGCCATGCAAGCAGTCTCCTCTGGCCTATCTCAGCCCTACCAGTTGACACTAAATATACCTCACTTGCCAAATCCCTTCAGAGCATGGGTGGTGAAAATCATAGGCCGGGGAAGGCTGTGCCTCCTCAAAAAGCCTGGCATAAACCTGCCTACGCTTTGCCTCCAGGTCTCTTCCTGCAGTTCCTACCTGCTCTTCCATAGTCCAGGCTGGCTGGTGCTGGGGTGGGCCAACGTGCTGCCAGGACTCGGAGTGGCTGCGCTGGGGCTGGGGCCATGCCACTCAGGGCAATGGGACCCCAGCACTCCAAGGCTGAGGTTGGGAGTCCACATGGAGCTCCAGGGCTGGGGGTGCTGCGGCCATGCTGCCTGTAGCTCTGGCGCTGGGGTTGGGGGCCTGCACAGAGCTCCAGGCCTAGGGGTGCTTGGGTGGGCTGGAGTGAGGTGGCGAGAGGTGGGCCTAGGGCAGAAGGGGAGGGGCCAGGGGCTAGCCTCCCACAATGGCTGGTTCACCGGCCACCCATGCTTCAGAATATCCCTCTGTGGTATCCAGCCCCTCATCTCTGGAAGTCCAAAGTCCTCTGTTCCCAAAGGAACAGTTTATCCCAGTATATCAGTTTTTTCTTAGACCACCGCTCCTGTATCACACACAGCCCTGAAGTTCAGTTATAGTCAAACTAATGGAAATGTACTTAAGAAAGAATGGAGATTCAAATTGAAACAACAATCCTAAAATGTGGACTAGAGCCTACCCATATTAATAGTTATCTTGCCAAATCTAATAAAATTGGGGTGAGAATCTAAGTTCAGTCTTTTGCAGCATTTATAGTGACAAGGAACCAGGACCCAGTCTTCCATGAATCATTCCTGCGCCTCAAGGTACCTTCTCAGCCTGTGAAATACTGAATCAGTCTTTTGTCTTCATTGACATTGTCATTTCATTTCTTCTCACTGCCAAGTGGTTTTGAAATTTATAGTTTGTGTTTGATGGTTTTCCATTGACTCTTCTGGGTTGTTGCAATGGTGGACAGTTGAGCAATACTTTACATAATCTGCTAGCCTAGCCCGGAAAGGGTGACAATTCCCTTCACTTGAATGGGCCATCACTGAGACATGTGATTCCCTGCTGAGTCCCTTTCACTCCAAGACCATAAGGGCATAATTTTCAATATTGTTACCTTATTCCTTAACTATTATCCATACACATCTTGCAATGATTGAGTATTGATAAGTTACAAGCTTTCAGCAAAGACCTTGCATGCTACTTTTCATAGATAAATACCATGAAAGTGATGTATTAGGTGCAGTGAATTTGTCAGGTCTGAGACAAGAGTTGTTTGTAATGAACAGTGAACCCTTTGCCAGTTGGCACCAATGCCTCTGTGTCACAGTTCTTCAAGTTTTTGTCACTCTGTATTGTACCTATCAAGGATATAGCCTGAATCAGAGACGAGAGCAAGAAGGGACGGCAGATAGTTATGGGCTTCTTGGGCCACTTGGGTATGGTGGGTTAAGGATTGATTTAAAAGGAGATTTATCAAATGTGTCTAAGGCAGAGGTAGGCAAACTATGGCCCACGGGACCATCCTGCCTGGCCCTTGCGCACCTGGTTGGGGAGGCTAGACCCTGGCCCCTCCCCTGCAGCTACGCCACCATGCAGGCAGCACTCTGGGCGGCAGGGCTGTCTAGCTCTAGCCTGGTGGTGCGGCTGCCAGACATGCTGCACTGAGTGGCATGGTAAGGTGGCCAGGGGTTTGGATAAGGGGTGGGAGTCCCAGGGGGCAGTCAGGGGACAGGGAGCAGGGGGCGGTTGGATGAGGCAGAGGTTCTGCAGGGGAGGGCATTCAGGGGACGGGGAACCGGGAGGGTTGGATAGGCGTGGGGTCCCTGGGAGCCTGTCAGGAGGTGGGGTGTGGATAGGGATCGGGTGACTGGGAGCAGGGAGGTTGGATGGGGGTGGAGTCCCGGGAGGGGGCGGTTAGGGAACAAGGAGCAGGGGGAGGTTGATGGGTCAGAAGTTCTAAGAGGGGCAGTCAGGAGGTGGAAAGTGGGAGGGGGCTGTTTGGGGAGGCACAGCCTTCCCTACCCAGCGCTCCATACAGTTTTGCAACCCCAGTGTAGGGATTTAGGAGCATAGCTCCCACTGAAAGCTAATAACCATCAAATAACCTGTCACCAGGCTCTTCTGGTAGATTTCTGAGACGTTCACACTAATTATCGTGAAGTGGTGGTATATGGGCCCCAGACTGAGGAATGAAGCAGATTGTATCTGAGACCCTGGTCCCTTACCTTTCATCACCCACTTGCTGGTTTTTGGTGGCAATTCCAGCTGTAGGAGTCATGTATAAAAAAAGTGCCTCTTGAACAAGAATCTCAATCGGAGCATCATCTTTAGAATTGCAGATATCCCAGGAAGGACTTCCAGAAGTTTTTGGTACAATTAGTTTCGTGGCATGTAACACTTTGGATTTACATATCAGTAAGGGGAATATAGAACTCATGGTGATTGTTTGTATGACCA
>NC_133773.1:90691702-90705793 GCF_003597395.2 Chelonoidis abingdonii
AAGATCTGGGAGGAGGTAAAGAGGGGGAAGGGGAATGGTTTATTTCCCTTTGTTGTGAGACTCAAGGAATTTGGGTCTTGGGGTCCCCAGGGAAGGTTTGGGGAGACCAGAGTTTTTCAGGTACTCAGAATCCTGATTGGTGGCAGCATATCAGATCTAAGCTGGTAATTAAGCTTAGAGGATTTCATGCTAGAACCTCATTTTTTGGACTCTAAGATTCAGATTGAGGAAAGAATACTATGACAGTATGATGATTTTGTGGCTTTAATGGGTCCTCTGGGATTTGTAAATTAATTGATGGAAGCAAGTCTACTTTTTGCGCTTTGGTTTTGTGTCTACTAATGAACTGAATTTTTGTTAACTTTTATTGTTTGTCTGCATTATTTTGAGACTGGTTTCAGAGTAGCAGCTGTGTTAGTCTGTATTAGAACAGGAGTATTTGTGGCACCTTAGAGACTAACAAATAGCCCACGAAAGCGTGTGCTCAAATAAATTTGTTAGTTTCTAAGGTACCACAAGTACTCCTGTTTTTTTATTTTGAGACTGACGTCGTACACTTGATGTGCCTTTGTTTTCTTTGTGTAAGTGATGTACCCGTTTAGGCCCTGATCCTGCTAATTCACATTCATATGTGTTTGAAGGATGGGGATTTACATTGTTGTAGCTGATACATTTATTCCTATTTGTCTGATATTCTCTTCCGTTATGCTTCACATCTGCCACTGTTTTCCTTGATTTTTTTTTCCCCCGTGTATCTGTGTTGTTGGATTTCTACTGCCTGGGTTAGTTCTGAGGCAGTATACTTAAAAGAAGTTCCACAGTATACTCTTAAAAGAAGTTCCACAGTATACTAGATGTCATGTTTTGGCCTTGTTTCCTAAAATTCAGCCTGAATATCAATTCGTTATTCTTATCCCCTGTACCACCTTGAACAATTTCACTCCTTTGATGTGTATGTACATTTTAAATGCTTGTCAACTGTTATCATTATTCTCTCCTTAGCCCCATTTGGCTAAGCTCAACATGTTTTGCTCTTTTAATCTTTTCTCATAAATCAAACTCTCTAGCCCCTTAATCATTTATGTTGCTCTTATCAGAATTCCTCCAAACTTGTTGACATCTTTGTGGTGCTGAAGTGCCTAAAACTTGCATTCTAGGCACAATTCCCTTTGAGCCTTACTAAATGTGTCCAATTCCATTAATTTTTTTTGGTGGAAATATCCAGTACCTTAAGTATAGCTGCCCCATTCTATTATAAAGATAAACAGGGAGATGATAATATGGAATAACAAAGTATAGCAGTGGTAAAGAAAAAATATTGTATATATTTCCCCACTCCTGACTACACACATTCACATGCAAACAGGCTTGAAACGTGTTCCATTTCATCACTGTGGACATGTTTTATTGTAACAACTTTATCTGCAAAAATTACTTTCATTTAAACATTCTCAAAATTATGCCTTTGTTTTTGTTTGTGTGTTTTTGAGGTCAAGTTTGTTTTTTGTTTTTATTTTAAAGAACACAAAATACTTTAGAAAATTCAGGGTGCTTTGGCAATTCCTACAGTCATGATTAAAATCTGAATGTTGTTAAAAGTTTGGCTTGGGAAATCACTATCTGATATCCTATCAAAACCACGTCTCCTTCAAAAGTGCCCGTCTACATCATGCATTTCAGCAAAGGTGTTTGCAAGAATTAATTTAATTTCTTCACTACTTCACCAACCTCTTTAATTGCCTCCTTCACCCTTTGGTGGTCTATAGTGAATGGAGTAACACATGCAGCTGCCTTGCTTCCAATGAAGTTAAAGATTTTTAAATGATTTTTCCTGATACCTATAGCTAGTTCTTTTGCAGAAGACCTAGTTGCTTTTTTGACGCCTGATCTTGAGAGGTGTTTCACTTCCAGTAACTTCCATTGAACTCAGTGAGAGCCTCTTAGGATCAGACTCATATTTTCGGTTTTCACCAAGAACTATGTACTAACTTATGAATATAACTTCAGGCCTGTTCCTATAAACATTTAGGGTGGAATCCTGACTCCATCCAAGTCAGTGGCAAAACTCCCATTCATTTCAATGTAATCAGGATTTCACATGAAGGCTTGTTATAACTTTACTCAAGTGAGTAGCCCTGTTGAACTGCATGTTTATGAGGTTGGGCCCTATATCTTTAACTACATATAAAATATAGTATGGTTTCTCATATATAAAGTCACAACCTCCCAAAAAATCTATTTTGTTTGATCTGATACTGTGCTGTGACCATAAGTAACCCAGAGTGTTTTGCCAACTGACAAATACAGAAGCCGCTAACAAACATTTCAGAAACTGCGTTTAGTTATACTGGTACGCTTAGCATAAATACTTAACAACTAACAAAAAGTATTGTAACTATAAATAAGCATTGGGTCAGTTACTCAGCTATGGAAAAACAGCATGTATGCTCATTGGGGTATGTGCTTACAAGGGTAGCCTACAGCTCAGTTAGGGTTTACAACTTTCTAATCACACAAAACTGAACACCCTAGCTCCGCTCCTTCCTGAGGCCACACCCCCTGCCTTGTTCCTTCCCCGAGGCCCTGCCCCTGACTCACTACATTCCCCCTCCCTCAGTGGCTTGCTCTCCCCCATTTAAACTAGGCTCTGGGGTGGGCCTAGGGAAGAGGGGCTTGGGGTACAGGAGGGGGCTGTGGGCTTGGAGGGGGTCAGGGCTGGGGCAGAGGGTTGGGGTTTGGGGTGTGGTCTTACCTTCAGCAGCTCCCAGTCAGCGGCACAGCCAGGGGCTAAGGCAGGTTTCCTGCCTGTCCTGACTCTGTGCTGTACCCCAGAAGTTGCCAATAGCAGGTCCGACTCCTAGGCATGGCAGACAGCTCTGAGCACTACTCTTACCTGCAGGCACCGCCCCTGCAGCTCTCATTGACCGCAGTTCCTAGCCAATGGGAGTGCAGAGCCAGTGCTTGGGGCGGGGCAGGGCGTGGAGTCCCATGCCTCCCACTCCTTGCCTAGGACCTGCTGGCCACTTCCGGGGCACAGCGTGAAGCCAGGGCAAGTAGGGATTAGCCTGCCTTAGCCCTGCAGCACCATTGACCCTACTTTTTATGGCCTGGTCGGCAGTGAGACTGGAGCCGCCAGGGTCCCTTTTTAACCAGGTGTTCCGGTTGAAAACCGGAACACCTGGTCACCCTAAGCACAATTCTGCACTCCCTTGTTCCTGGATTTGCTGAGTACAGATATATTGTATCAAAATAAATTGGAGCAACCTGAAGGTACACCCCAGAGGTTAATAGCCCCAGGACCCCAAACCACAGCTAGGAATTGGTGCAGTATAGGGACTTCATGGCCACACCTCTTTTCTCCAGTCACTCCTCTATACACCAGCAGCCACGACTGCCTCTTTGAAGGGTCCTTCTTGGAGCAGAGTAATACTCCTGGAGTCAGTTAGGCCAGGTCTAGATCCAGATTTGAACCAGGGGAGGGGAATGAAAAGTGACATCACTAAATTTAGGTTTGGCAGAATTCAATTTTTTTTTTTTTTACAATTTCGAAAGATAATATCAATGTTTATTTTAAAGTACTTTTTCACTATTATGGGAAATTATGGTGAATTATTTAGTGACAATAGACATTGATATTCAAAAAGTTAGAGCTTTTTAAACTATTAAAACATAAAATGTCAACATCACACATCAAAATATACAAAATAAATATCCTTAAAGCAACATATCATACCTGTTTTCACCATTCATTTGCTAGTCCATTTGTAACAAAGCTAATTCAAAAGTCTAAATCAGTAGATTTTCGCTCTAAGAATATCTCAAGTGGCATTTTTCTTACTTTGCCTGTCTCTAGATTTAGATTATTATCTATGGAAATATTTTTGTCTGTGCATGTGTACAGTGAAATTGACATTTACTGATAAAAATCTAATTCTTCTAAGCTTAACCACACTGGAGGATTTAGCCATTTATAAAGTAACTTGAGGAAAGATGTAAAGAAATCTAATTCCTTGAATAATATACCAGACTATGTTATGAAGCTTCATTAACAGTGAAGCCATGTAGAGTTGGACCTTGCAAAGGGAATTAAAACCAATAGTAAAAGGTTCTATAGCTATATAAATAAGAAGAAAACAAAGAAGAAGTGGGACCGCTAAACACTCAGGATGGAAGTTAAGGATAACCTAGGCATGGCCCAATATCTAAATAAATACTTTGCCTCAGTCTTTAATAAGGCTAATGAGGAGCTTAGGGATAATGGAAGGATGACAAATGGGAATGAGGATATGGAGAGGAATGAAAGCCAGTCTTTATGAAAGGAGACTTTCAAAGAGCTTGCTTGTTTAGCCTAACCAAAGAAGGTTGAGGGTTGGATATTTGCTTGCTTATAAAATATACCAGCAGGGATTTAATATTAGGGAGGGAGATATTATTAAGCTGAGTACCAATGTAGACACTAAGAACAAGGCTGAGTTTAGCATCGGACATAGGAAGTTATAGACTTTGAAATTAGACGCAAGGGTATTCTAACATTAGAAGAGTGAAGTGGGCTGGAAACAGCCTTCCAACGGGGAAGTAGTGGGGGCATTAAGACATATCTGGCTTAAGACTAAAAGCTTGATGAAGTTTATGGAATGGGAATGGTATGATGAGATAGGCTAAATTTTGCAATTGATCTTTGTATTATCAGCAGAAGAGGTGTGTATTGCCAGTGGTACTGTGATGTGGGTGTAGATGGGATGGGATCTGAGTTACTGCAGAGAAATGCTGTTCGGCTGAATGTGGCTGCGTGAGTCTTGCCCACATGTCAGAGTTTAGCCTGATCGCCATATTTGGCAAGGGTCGGAAGAATTTCCTTCCAGACAGAGTCGGCCTTGAAGGCCCTGGAGTTTTTCGCCTTCCCTCTGCCGTGTGAGGCATGGTTGCGTCAGCTTGCTGGTGGATTGCTCTGGCAGCTTGAGGTCTTCAAACCACCAATTTGAAGCATTCAATAACTCAGACATAGCGGTTAGAAGTTTGTTATAGAATGGTATGCGTGTAGGATTTGCTGTGGCTCTGCTTTGTGCAGGAGGTCGGACTAGATGATCATATTGGTCCCTTCTGACCTTAAAGTCTGTGAGCAGAAATGTCAAACATTAAACATTGTAATGTATAACCTAACTGCTAATGTCTCAATTTTAGAAATACTTGTGTGTTTTTATAGCTCAGTGATATATATTCATTTTTTCACACTGCTTTTATAGTGTGAATATAGAATGTTATTTTTCAGCCCTTGATAATGGATATATTGCTATAATCTTCAAGATAGATATGTTTGACTCTGCTGTAATGCTCATCTGTCATCTTTGATACATATAAGCTTGCATGAAGATATGTAGTGATTGGTTGTATTGCTCTAAAGGAATTAGAGCAACAAGAGCTTTATATCATCAAGGTGTATGTTGTTACAATGTTGTAGTTATAGCGATTATTGGAGCCTCAGTGGTAGAAGAGATTACTGTAGACAAAACATAGCTGTAATGTTTGCATATTTAGATGCGAGGTGGATGACTTACAGTTATAAGAGCATAAGTGGTGTGTATATTGATTGTTGTGTATGTTTGTTCCTATATGCTTTATCTCGTATAGAAAATCGTGTCTATACACTAAGAGTTAAAATTTGCACAATTGTCTTATTGTAGTCAAGAAAATTAATAAAGTGGTGTTTGTTCCTGTGTTATAATATTAACAGAAACAAAACTACATTAAAGAACTAATTAAAGTTGGCAAGCTGAAGCACTCAAAAGTTAGCAGAATTTCGAATTAAGGTTGCCTGCACCAATTGGCTACCTTTTGAGTCAGGCCCAAAATCTGCAAGATTGCTCATTACTTGTCACTTGGAATCAAATTGATCAACTGTTTCTCACATAATCAACCATTACATGTCTAATGGAGTTTTCAGTCTGACAAGAAAAATAAAATAAAACACACATAAGGGACTGTCTATTCTCTTAAACGCTGCCGTTGGTGCCACCCGTAGCGCTTCAGCTTGAACCTAACATGATAAGGAGGGCTTAGCACTGTCCACTCCGCTATAGCTCATGGATCTAAGTCGGTTGAACTGCTTCGTTCCAGCCCTCCTGTGCATATAGTTCATACAGACCTATCTTCCTAGTGTTAGACCAGGCCAAGTCTTCCATTACTCCAGAAGAATAAAGCTAAGGGTACGTCTACACTACAGGATTATTCCGATTTTACATAACCAGTTTGTTTAAAACAGATTGTTATAAGTCGATGTGCACGCAGCCGCACAAAGCACAATAATTCGGTGGGTGTGGTACATTGTACAGCGAGGCTAGCGTCGGATTTCTGGAGCATTGCCACTGTGGGTAGCTCTCCCGTACGTATCCCATAGTTCCTGCAGTCGCCCTGTCCCACTTGGAAATTCTGGGTTGAGATCCAATGCATTGATGGTGCAAAAACAGTGTCGCAGGTAATTCTGGGGAATGAAATGTTGTTCACTCATTCCTTCCTCTCGTGAAAGCAACGCAGCACATCATTTTTGCAGCCCTTTTCCCTGATTGCACTGGCAGACGCCATAGCGCATGGCAACCAATGGAGACCATTTTGCCTTTTGTCACTTGTCACCGTTTGATGTACTGGATGCCACTAACAGAGGCTGGTACTTGCGTAGTGCTTACACAGCAGCATTCATTTGCCTTTGCAAGGTAGCAGAGACAGTTACCAGTTGTTCTGTACTGTCTGCTGTGCCATTGTAATGCGAGTCGAGATGACAGTTCATCAGTCCGTCACTCTGGACCATCGTGCCCTGCTGTCATGGATGCATTCCTGTGTCCTGATCCTGTCAAAGCTTGTGGAAGGTGTAAACAGTATGGGCGCAAGACAGCGAAATGGGAATGACCCCCCTAGGTCATTCCGCTTCCTTTAATGTTGTATCTAAAAGATTTAGTAGTCAGTCTCTGCTCTAGAATTATGGGGCGAAGTGTACTAGAGAACCAGTGGTACTCCGAGAGACACAGATTCGAGCACAGCCGCTTGATATCATGATCCCAGGCAGAATGATGATGCTGATGTGCATCTAGGGGATTGATCTCCTGCAAAAGCACCCACCCATTTACTTGGCCTTCGCTCTTCCTGGCCCACCTCCTTCCTTGGGGGAATGGTGCTACCAGTTACAGGGTCCCCCCATTGTGGATGAAGTAATAAGAATGCATAATAAGAAACACTGAGTTTTTACGTGAGATAAATGAGGGGAGGAGCATCCCGCTGCCTATCGATAGTCCAGGCAGTACAGAATCTTTTCTTTAGACATGAAAGTGGCGGGCTGGACTGGAGTTCAGCCCCCAGTTGCACTCTGTGATTGAGGCGGCAATCCAAAATGAGCGTGAAATCAAAATACTAAGAGTGAACGGATTCTGTACCATCTGCGCAAGAATAACGGGAGCTCGTTCCTATTTTTACCCAGGCGCCCCGGCCGACCTACCTGAGGACAGCCAGGAGCACTATGCGGCTGATGATGATGATGGTAGCAGTGCATATTGTACCGTGTCTGCCACCGGGGAGGGGGGGACCCCACGGAGAGGATGCTGCTGTTCGTTTGCCCCAGCACCGTGATCTAACACCGCGCATGCAGTAGACATCAACGGTTGAATGGAAAAAGTGAAGAAATGATTTTTTCCCCTTTTCTTTCCACGGGGGAGGATTGTGTACGGCACTGTGTAAATTGACGGAATTTACGCGCGTACCACCCTCGGACAATGTTATGAACCCTACATGGCATTGGGGAAGCCTCAGCCAAGAATGCAAATTTGCTTTTCGGAGACTGTTGGGACTATGGGATGCTGATTCTCAGTCCCCCGCGTCTTGCGTCTCCATGAAAGCGTCCCTGATTTAGGTCATAATAGATTCCTCTTTGGCTTTCGTTACGCTGTCACACAAGACACTGTGCGTGTGGCTACTCTCTGATCATAGCCTGGATGATTTTTTATCAAATGCTTGGCATTTCTCTATTCTGGTAACCGGAGCTCTGATAGAACAGATTTGTGCTTCCCCAACGAGCGATCAGATTCCAGTATTCTCCCATACGATCCATGCTGGAGCTCTTTTTGGATTGGGACTGGCTACATCCACCCTCGCCTGCTCAGAACGCCATTGCTAGGCAAATCAGGAATCGCAATTTCAAATGTGAGGGCTTTTTCTGTTACCTGGCCAAGTGGATCCGAGTTCGAGATGGCTATCCAGAAGTGCGCGTCCAGTCAGCGTTTCACTGTGCGAAAAGATACCACCCGCCGAGCGCACTAATACTCGGACTTGGGTGCATGCCACACTAACCCTATTCCGAATATGTGGTAATAATACGAATTTCAGCATACTTTCCTCTCTTTGGAAGGGATACGAGAAATCCTGCGTTTAAATCGAGCCTTTTTTTTCCGATTATAAGGGCTCTTGTTGTGGACTGGGATGCGCGTTTAACCATCAGTTTAATGCTGCTAAAATCGCATAACTACGTATAGTGTAGACGCAGGCTCCTAGAGAAGAAGGAACTATCCATGCAACTGCTTATGGGCTTTTCATCGTTATATCATGTTATATCCTTAATTAAGCATATGTCTCAAAATTTATTATAAAAACCAAAATTGAATGAAAAAATAAGACAATGCCTACTGAGTGAGGATGGTCCAGATCGTTCATATAGAGCCAAGTTTCAGCAGTAATATTTTTAGCACTGTGTCTGCATGCTTTCATTAGCTGTGTATCGGACTGAGCACACATCATGAAAACAATCTCGCACTCACCTACTTTTCTCTTCGCTAATTATCTGTTATTCCAAACCATGATCAGAGCAGGTCTGATACGTCATACACACATTTTTATGTATCCTGCCTATTTACTCTGACTATCTGATAAAGACCAGCAAAGATCCTTGGCACCTTATAGAGCTAACAAGTTTTGCGCTAGCATGAGTTTCGTCGTGCAATTACCATCTTGTCAGATGCATGTCGTGGACAATCTCCGAAGGCAGATTACTATATATGCAAGAACAGATGCGACATGGCTAGAGATAATGAGGATGAGAACACTCTTCTAGAGATTGAGGTGTGAAAACCAAGGGAGGAGAAACAGTGTTTTGAGTTGCCAGCCATTCACAGTCTTTCGTTTAATCCTGCAAGCTGGATGGTGTCAAATTTGCAGTATGAACTGAGCTCAAGCAGTTACCTCATATTGAATACATAGTCATGAAAGTATCTATTTTGCGGCAGGATGACCACCTTAAGATCTGTTATGTGTGGCCAGGGGCTGACGTCCCCTTCCCACGTCTTCAGAACACCTTCTCTACCACAGGTACGCCCACGGTTTTATAATGCCATTCCTAATTTATACTGATTGTGATCCATTTATCCTTTTCCGTGAGGAGACTGTCCAGTTGGCGAATGATACATAGCAGAGTGCGGCATCTGCACGAGTATGATGACGTTATATTACATTGAGTGGACGGTGAGTGAATAGAACCGGTAGATGGTGTGCGTCTGATCTGGTAGGTCCTGTGATGATGTCACTTGGTGTAGTATGTGGACAGAGTTGCATCAAGGTTGTTGCTTGGATTGAGTTCCTGAGTATAGTTTTACTATGGTGCGGTGTGCAGTTACGTGGTTGAGGATATGCTTCAGGATGCAGGATTGATCTGGGGGGCGATGACTGGCCCGCCTGGCTACAAAGGCCCTGTGAAAATCTTTTAGATGGATCAATTGTTCCAGGATGGGTTAGTAGACTCAGATTATGAGTTGGAAGGGGTTTTTAGCTGAGGACGTGTATGTGTCTATGGGCCAGTGGAGTTCAGTCCTGATTGGTTTTCTTTCTTAGGGTTTGTCTTGCGTTAGTAGGTGTGAGTGGGTACACGTCTGGCTCATTGTTGATCTGTTTGCGCGTTATTTTTCCTCTGCTGCGTTTGTAGTTTCCCGAGAATGCTTGTGGTGGTAGATTTTGTTAGGTGCTGGTGTCTGTCTGCTGGGTATAGAGCAGATGCGGTTAGTACCTCTCAAGTGCTGTGAGACATGTAGAAATGGATTATTCATGGTGTGTCCAGGATGAGAAAGAACTGGAGGCCATGACAGGCAGCGGGCATGAGCGGTCAGTAGAGTTTCAGTATAGGATGGTTTAAAATGGTGACCATCACTTAATATTGCAACCGTACTGTCTAGGAAGATGTGACCAGTCCCATGTTAGATTGGTTCAAGCTGAGGCTGATGGTGGGTCTGGAAGCTGTTGAACTCATGGCGTGGATATTTTTCCAGAGTCTCCTCCATGGCGTCCAGATGATGAAGATGTCATCAATGCTAGCATAAGGTAGAGTGGCCACGAGAGCTGAGGAAGCATTGTTCAGGTCAGCCATCAAATGTTGGCATTATTGTGGGCCATCGGGTGCCCATAGCTGAGTCTGCTCAAAATGATCTGGAAGAACCATATATGTCATCAAATGTTGAAATAGTTGTGAGCTCTGAGGACTAAAGGCACACGAGCTCGCAGACCAGTGTGCTGCGTGTTGCATCTCAATCAGAGATACTGTCCCTGACAAGGCATATTGTATCCTCTGTGTGGGAAGATGTTTGTGACTAGAGAGCCTTATCATCCCATTGGTGCTAGCGCGCATGATATATATTCTGGAGCTGTACAACCAATGCATTTAGTGTTTCCTCAGTGAAATTCAGTCGTGTCACGTAGGATAGCTGGGAAGTTGTGGTGGCATATGGGGTATGACCGTCGTAGAGATTTCCCACCTTATACCAACGCACGGTCTCCTTCTAGTGAGTGTCCAATGCCCATTGATGTGATGAAGTCCGTAGCCAATTTCCTGCATGTTTGTGGATGGCTTGGGTAGTAAATAGAATAACCCTGGTCAGGGCCCTCATAAGGGTTGTTGATTTGTATCCGTGGGTATGTAGGAGTGATGTCCTGAGTAAGATGGTGCAGGTTTCTTAGTGTGATTCGCTCAGTGGGGATCTGGAGGGAGTGGGCCTGTTAGAAAGTTTGGTATTTGGAGAGTTGTCTGGCAGCTTCCTTTGGTTAGTTCTAGATCGTTCCAATGATGGACAACAGCACCTTCCTTTATCAGCCTCTTTGAATATATTGTCAAGTGTGATGGTTTTCTGAGCTCTGTGGATGGCATTGCGAATTCTGCATACTATAGGTTGAGAGCATACGATGTTAGTTTTCACAACTTTCTGCTGTCTCACGTCGCGGTACGCATTCTATGTATAGGTCTCAGACTGTCTTTCACTCTTTCAGGAGCGAGTCCATGTGGAGTTGTCTTCTTGTGCTGTTGGTGGGGGTGTACCTGGATCTAATATATGGGGTGAGGTAGTCTACAGCTCGCTTATCCTGAGAAGTTAGAGTCTTGAGTCAGGAGCGGTGAAGTAAGACTTCCAGACACACAGCACTGTATCATATTTTTATATCCGGTGGGTGCAGGGAGGCAGATAGAGTCCCCAAGATGGACAGACTTATTCTTACAGGGCTGACTGTGTGGTGAAGGAAAGTAGATTGAACGATATTAGCTGGGTGGGGTTGCGTCTGGTACCCCGGTTGTGCGCCCAGTGTTTGAGCAAGTAGGCGTTTTAGACAGCTTACCAGTCCTTTTTCCTTTGTGAGAGGTGAAGTTGAGTAATTGTAGATCCCCTGTATCTTGATTTTAGTAGAAGTCCAATTGTATGGTAAGTTTGTTTATTTTATTGAGAGTCTCCAGATTGAGAGCTCTCCTTTTCATTGTTTTCTTGTTTGCGTGATATAGAATGACTGATCAGGTTGGTTCCTCAGTTTCTTGACAGAGATATGGCATATTCTCACTGGGTCTACTAGTAGCTATGTGACTGATAGCAGGTGGATTTTTACCTTTAGTCCATTTGGTATTGATTGTTCATCCGTTTGCATTTGGAAAGGAAGAGAATATCTGTCCATATTTGTGCAAGTTTCTTCACGATGGTTTGAAAAGCGATAAATTTTCATCAGCGGCAGCTGTTATTTATCCAGGTTGTTGCTTCCTAGAAAATTAAGTTTTAAGGTAGGTTTTTGATTGACTATGAACGTTAAACTTTATGGATCTCAATCAGTGCAGCAACAACTGACGAGTTGATGCTTTTCAATTCGCCAGTTTCTGTGTTTAATAAGAACTGAATTATTTGCGCAATATTGCTTCATTTTTTTGTTAATTGTAGCTCCGCCAAAGCTTTCTATGCCTGAAGTGTAGTCAAGTCTTTTCCTGCTCACAGAAAAGACTTGCGGTACAACAGCAAAGGTCTCGCTTCAGTTTAATTGTTTACGTAGCTGGAGTGGGGCACAATCAATTCCAAACTCGACCGAAACATTACTGGGGAAAGGCATGTGCTCCCAGTCTTTGATGCCATGTGGCGTGGAGCCAGGCTGATGGCCCTGGGTCTCATTCCGTTCCTGACGCCGGCTTCCTCCTGAATAAGCAGTGAGGAACAGCTTCTTTGCACCTCACCCACACCATGGGAACCAGAGTAGGGCCAGGAACCAAACAGCCACTAACAGATAATACTATGACATCCTAAAATTACATTACAAGTGAACGTTCGGTGTTTTTGCAAGAGTCAAGCACTCATAGTTAGGAAATGCCAAAAAGTGCATCTATTTGCCAAGTAGAAATAATTTATATAGGCCCAGATTGTAATATCTGTTATTTCATGTTCAGTTTTATCTGCAGTTAGCCGTTTGAAATCAATGGGGACCAGTCAAGAGTGTAGCCGTTCTATACTGCACTGTCATGAATGGCATGCCCAATCTGCCTTAGTGAACTTTCCCTGTCTACCTACGAGTTTAGGTCGAATTTGCAGCATTAAATCAATTTAACCTGCACCCGTCACACAACACAAGCCATGTGTTACAACTTAAACGGCTCTTAAAAATCGATGTTCCTAATGATCCTCCGCTGCATGAGAGGATTACTGCGTAAATTAACCTTGCTGGGTCGAATTTGGTCAGAGTAGTGTGACACAATTGACAGTATTGCCTCCGCGGAGTCTGATCCCAGAGTGCTCCATTGTGAGGCCGCTCTGCGACAGCACTCTTCTCACCTGATGCCACTGGCCAGGTAGACGGAAAAGCTCCCGAGACTTTTATATCACTCAGGGACGTGTGCCACTGTGGCAAGCTGTCACCATGCAGTCCAGAATCGCCAAAAGAGCTCCAGCATGGACAAATGAGGAGGTATTTGATCTGGTCACTTTGGGGAGATGATAGTGCTATCAGAAATCATTCCAAAAGACGAAATGCGCCAAATATTTGAAAAATCTTCTAAGGACATGAAGGACAGAGGCTGTTACAGGGCCCCGCCAGCAGTGCCGTGTGAAACTTAAGGAAGCCTCAGGCAAGCCTAACCAAAGATCCAGAGAGGCAATACAGCTGCGCTCTGGGTCAGAGCAGCCAGACATGCTGTGCTGCTATTGATGAAGTGCATTGCCATTCTAGGGGTGCCCCTACAACTACCCCCCGCTGTTGTGTGGACTCCATCAAGTGGATTTCATGCGACAGGGATGTGGATTTGGGATGAGGAGATGATGGATAGCGCACAAGCATGCAAGCAGTGAGAAAACGTTTTCCCTGACAGCCAGGAACTGTTTAATCACCCGGAGCCAGAACGCCTCCCAAACCCACCTTAAGGCGGCTCATGTTACTTGAAGGCAGAGAGACCTCTGGTGAGTCGCTACCTTGTCATATTGTACATTGGTTTAAAGCAGCCTAATAATGATTTAATCCTATCGCCCCTGAAGACGATAGGATGCGAATTCGCAGCCAGTACAACTACTGGAATAGTCAGTTAACTGGATGGATGCAGCACGTAAATACCCCGGGACATCTCAGTGAAGCTCTGCCTGGAGTACTCCCAAGCCTTTGCAAAAGGCTTCTAGGTTAGGGCGGTCGGCCTTATTCCATCCTCCATGGTTACGGACACTTTACCACACCAGGCGTAGTAGCACACATGTTCCTGCCAATCATTGCGATACAAAGCAGGCAAGCGTTATGGTCCCGTGTTTGCTGCATTCAATCACATTGCCTTCATATCTCTTCTGTGTTATG
>NC_133773.1:90705818-90765717 GCF_003597395.2 Chelonoidis abingdonii
TATGGTTTCTCATTATAAGTCACAACCTCCCAAAATCTATTTTGTTTGATCTGATACTGTGCTGTGACCATAAGTAACCCAGAGTGTTTTGCCAACTGACAAATACAGAAGCCGCTAACAAAACATTTCAGAAACTGCGTTTAGTTATACTGGTGACGCTTAGCAATAAATAGCTTAAAACTAACAAAAGTATTGTAAAACTATAAATTAAGCATTGGTCAGTTACCAGCTATGAAAACAAGCATGTATGCTCATTGTGGGTAATGTCTGTAACAGGTGCCTACACGCTCAGTTTAGGGTTTACAACTTTTCTATCAGCACAAAACTGACACCCTAGCTCGCTTCCTTCCTGAGGCCAACACCCCCTGCCTGTTCCTTCCCCGAGGCCCTGCCCCTGACATCATACATTCCCCCTCCCTCAGTGGCTGCTCTCTCCCCATTTAAACTCTAGGCTCTGGGTGGCCTAGGGAAGAGGGGCTTGGGACAGCGAGGGGGCTGTGGGCTTGGAGGGGTCACGGGGCTGGGGCAGAGGTGGGGTTTGGGGTGTGGTCTTACGCTCAGCAGCTCCCAGTCAGCGGACACAGCCAGGGCTAAGCAGGTTTCCTGCCTGTCCTTCGCTGCTGTACCCAGAAGTTGCCCAATAGCAAGGTCCGACCTCCTAGGCATGGCAGACAGCTCTGAGCACTACTCTTACCTGCAGGCCACCGCCCCTGCAGCCCCTCTCATTGACCCGCAGTTCTTAGCCAATGGGAGTGCCAGAGACCAGTGCTTGGGGCGGGAGGGGCCGTGATGTCCCCATGCCTCCCACTCCTTGCCAGGACCTGCTGGCCACTTCCGGGGCCACAGCGTGAAGCCCAGGAAGTAGGGATTGCCTGCCTTAGCCCTGCAGCCCCATTGACGGCCACTTTTTTGGCTGGTCGGGCATGAGCACTGGAGCCGGCCAGGGAGTCCCTTTTTAACCAGTGTTCCGGTGAAAAACCGGAACACCTGCGTCACCCTAAGCACAATTCCTGCACTCCCTTGTTCTGGATTGCTGAGTACAGATATATTGTATCATAAATAAATTGGAGCAACCTGAAGGTACACCCAGAGGTTAATAGCCCAGGACCCAAACCACAGTAGAATTGTTGGCAGTATAGGGACTTTCATTGCCACACTCTTTTCTCGCAGTCATTCCTCTATTACACCAGCAGCCAGACTGCCTCTTTGAGGGTCCGTTCTGGCCAGAGTATACTCCTGGAGGTCGTTAGGCCAGTAGATCCAGATTTGAACCAGGGAGGGGAAATGAAAAGGACATCACTAAATTTAGGTTGGCAGAATTCAATGTTTTTTTTTTTTACAATTTTCGAAAGATAATTAAATCGTTTATTTTCAAGTACTTTTTCAGCTATTATGGAATTATGGTGAATTATTTAAGTGACATAGACATTGATATTCAAAAAAGTTAGACGCTTTTAAACTATTAAAAACATAAAATGTCAACATCACACATCAAAATATACAAAATAATATCCTAAAGCAACATATCATACCTGTTTCACCTTCATTTTCATGCTAGTCCATTGTAACAAAGCTAATTCAAAAGCTAAAATCAGCTAGTTTTCGCTCTACAGATATCATCAAGTGGCATTTTCTTACTTTGCCTGTCTCTAGATTTAGATTATATCTATGACATATTTTTGTCATGTGCATGTTACAGTGAAATGACATTTACTGATAACATCTAAATTCTTCTAAGCTTAACCAACACTGGACGAATTTAGCCCATTTAAATAACTTTTAGAGGAAAGATGTAAAGAAAATCTAATTCCTTGAATTATATACCAAGCTATGTTATGAAGCTTCATTAACAGTGAAGCATGTAGAGTTGGAACCTTGCAAAAGGAAGTTAAAACCAATAGTAAAGGTTCTATAGCTATATAAATAAGAAGAAAAAAAGAAGAAGTTGGGACCGCAAACACTCAGTGGAAAGTTAAGGATAACCTAGGCATGGCCCACAATATCTAATATAATACTTTGCCTCAGTCTTAATAAGGCTAATGAGAGAGCTTAGGAGTAATTGGAAGGATGACAAGATGGGAATGAGATATGGAGGTAGATTTACCACTCTGAGGTAGAAGGCCAAACTGAACAGCTTAATGCGGACAAATTCGGCGGCCCAGATAATCTTCTCCAGATATTAAAGGAACTGCACATGAAATTGCAAGCCCATCAGCAAGAATTTAATGAATCGGTAAACTCAGGGGTTGTACCGTTAGACTTGGGAATTGCTAACATAGTTCCTATCTTTAAGAAAGGGAATAAGAAGTGATCCGAGTAACTATAGGCCTGTTAGTTTGACATCTGTAGTATGTAAGGTCTTGGAAAAATTTGAAGGAGAAAGTAGTTAAGGACATTGAGGTTAATGGTATTGGGACAAATTACAACATGGTTTACAAAAGGTAGATCGTGCCAAACCAACCTGACTCCTTCTTTGAGAAGGTGACAGATTATTTAGACAAAGGAAATGCAGTAGATCTATTTACCTTCAATTTCAGTAGGCATTTGACAAGGTCCACATGGGGATATAGTTACTGTGGAAAAGATGGGATCATCGATGAAAAAGGAACTGGTTAAGGGAGACTCAATGGGTCATACTGAAGGGTGAACTGTCAGGGGGATGGACGGAGGCTATCTAGTGGCAGTTCCTCTAAGGCGATCAGTTTTGAGACCATCTTATTTAACCTTTTATACTGACCGTGTCGTGGCGCGCAACAAACGTTCTCGTGGTCTCTCGTATATTAATTCTGCGCGCTGTACACAAAGCGCATGCGTGGCTCATAGTTCACATGAAATGACCTGCGTGATCATCATTATCAGGAATCTGGGATAGACCTTTTGTATAATTGTGAGTCTAAATCAGTGGATAGTGGATGAATATGTAATAGTGAGAGAGAGAGAGTGCAATGTCATTTCAGTGTGAGGTTTATTATACCCTAAGATATTTTAGTTAGTAATGGGGACCCCATCACGTTTGGGATAGGGCAACTGGGGGAGCAGGACCTTGGGATCTGGTGATCACTCAGAGGCTCACTATGCGCGCCAATCGTATTTCATGTGCCTATTATTATAGATCTCTCGCGTCTTTTAGGATGTTCGCATAGTGCCAGGTATCCTTCCAAGTGTCTCAGAGTCCAAGGATCTTGTGATCTAGTTCATCATATAACGGCATTGGTGAGTGCATTGGATTATACTTGGTCGCAGTATACTGTGGTCTTTCCTCATTGTTAATGTAGTGCGTTGAATTACTAACCTAGGAACGGTTCCAGTTGGCTGTGCTACGTGTGATGATCCGATGGAATGGCAATAGCGGGAAGTCCTGTATGACGCCGACTCAGAGCTTGGTCTTGGGTTTAGCTCTAAAAAGAGTGGTGTGGGGGATGAGTGCTCTTGCTTATATATCATGCTCTGACATACATGACCAGAGGTGAGAGTTAGACTCCTCATCTTTAGGAGGGAGAGATATTATGTGTGAGATGCTTCACGTTACGCAAAGACACAAGTCAACAATTGTGGGTATACCGTAAGCGCGTGATCGAAACTTCTTGACCTGATTCGAATATAAAGAACGAGGTCTACCTAACCCATTTACTGGAGAGTGCAGTGAGTTCGTGACGCCTATACAGGTAAGAAATATTGTGATGATAACGACAATAAAAGCGCTCATGCGTGGGCAATATAAGAGCGTGCGTTGGAATATAAGTTTTACATGTACGTCCATCGTTTTGTTTACAACTGGTGCTGAGTGAGATTCTTGTGTGTGTTTGCAGATGATCTGTGGTTACTCCCGCAGGTAGTGGCCCAGTGGTCTCTAGTAGTCGCGCGTGTTGGTATATCTCGACTGTCGGATCTGATTTATTGCAAGAATTTCTTCGCTGCAATCGCTGGTCTGTGAGTCTGTGCCACGAGAATGCTCTAGAGGTTTAGGCTCGATCGCCTATTTTGGAGTCTGTGAGATTTCTCTAGGCAGATTTGACAGAAGACCTCGAAGGATATTTTCTGCCTTCCTCTGTCAGTCTAGTGTAGCATTGGGTTTCATTCTATGCCTGGTGGGATCTCCTGGCATGACATATAGAGTCTTCCAAACCACACTCTGAAGGTACTTCCATATATCAGATCTTAAGCTCTCATTAGTGTTTGTATAGAATGATGAAGTGCGAGAGATTCTGTTGGCGTCTGCTTGTGCCGTTCACGTGGAGCTCGGACTATGATCTCATATAAGACGTGGCGCATATCCGACCTGTGTAAAGTCTCGTTAGAGTCGTAATTGTCAAAGTGTCTCTATACATATATATACGAGTGTGAGTGGTATACTACTTTTAACTGTGCTATGCATACGGATACAATTTAGAATACCTGTGTGTTGTTTAAGGCTCAGTGTTATCATATATTACATTATCACAGTCTGGCTTATTATAGCATGGATAAGAATATAATCTATTCATAGCCTACGATATGCCAATGAATTGCTTAAGGTCCATATCAAGATAAATTGAGATTTGACATCTCATGATAATGATTCATCTTCTTTTGATTACATGGATTAAGCGGCCGTGTAGATGAAGTGATTGTATGTAAAATCTCTAAAGATATCGCCCAAGCTTGCGCCCAAGTGTGAGTTCAACAATGCTACTTGGTGACAAATAGTTTTAGCAAAAAAGTATTAGGAAGCCAGGGAGATGAAGAGAACTGTAGAGCAAAGAATTCATACCCCATAGCTGAACCGGTTGTGCATATTCTCTTGATAGGTGAGAGAACAACCTCAGTATTAAATCTAACGCAGCTCAAGTAGTGTGTGATAGTAAGCATATATACTAGTGCAGTGTCACATCATCAGTAATAGAAATCTAGATCTATACACTAATGAGGTTAAAATTTGCATCAGAATGCTGACTTACTGAGAGCTGCTATAGTCTAAGAGGTCGTCAAATTTATATAAAAAAGGTGCTGGTTTGTTTTTCCTGCTCTAGGTTTTCTCTCATTACTAGAACAAAACTACATTACCCTCTTAAGTTGCAAGCTGAAGCTACTACAAAAGTTAAGCACTAGTTTCAGAATTAAAGGTGCCTGGCACTCAGAATAGCGTGACTCTCTTTTGAGTCAGGTCCGCAAAAATCTGCAAGATTGCTCTTTACTTTCACTTGTGAATGCAACAATTGACCATAACATGTTTCTCACATACAGATTCATAACCATTAGACATGTCTAATGGAGTCTCTCTCTAGAGTCGTGTCTAGACAAAATATAAAATCAAAACACTGAGGACATAAGGGAGCTGGCGAGTCTATATGCTAAAGAGACGTTGCCGCGCTCTTGGTGCCACTCACAGATAGCGAGTCTTTCAGCTCGACTTAACTCCGTAATATCGGCTCTATACAGTATCTATAGAATTTTCGCATGGTCTGTTGAGTCCTGACCGTTCGTTCGAGCTCGCGTGAATGCATTATATAGTCAACATATCAGTCACCAATCTTCCGTCAGTGGCTTGGTCAATCCACCCACGGACAGTCTTCATTACTCCAGCAGCGCTAAACTAAAGGAGATACGTCTACACTACAGGATTATTCGATTTTACATCAACCATGTATTTGTAAATTATCAGCTTCTGTAATAAAGTGCGGGTTTTGGTCCTGTCCACCTGGTCTCCCGTGCACGCAGCCGCACACAAGCACACAAATAATCGGTAGAGTTCGCTGTTCCCACACTGTCCTCGTGACGAGCTGGGTGCTGTCGGATCTAGGAGCAGATCTCGCACCTCGCTGCATAGCTCTCCCGTACATACGTGTCTGCATGTGCTCTCTCGCGCAAGAATCGCCTGGATGTCGCCTATCTTGCTTCGTGGGTGGTTGAGATCCGATTGCATGATGGTGCACAAAAACAGCCCCTTTTGTCGCAGTAGAGTGTCTGGCGTAATGATGTTGTCACTCATTGCGCTTTCCTCCGTTGAAGCTCCAGCAGACAATCATTTTTGCAGCCCTTTTCCGCTAGATTTGCACTGGCAGACGCCATAGCGCATGGCAACCATGGAGTGACCATTTTGCTCTTTCTACTGATCCCGTTTGCATTGTACTGCGATGCCACTAACAGAGGCTGCGTACTTGCAATTGCTTACACAGCAGCATTCATTTGCCTTTGCAATGGTTAGCAGAGAATTTACCAGGTTGTCGTGTCGCTGCTACTGCTGTGCCATTGTAATTGGCGAGTGAGATGACAGTTACAGTCAGTTCATCACCTCTGTGGTCCACTGCTGCTGTCATGGATGCTTCCTGTGTCCTAGACCTTCACTGTAAGTAGGTAAGCGGTGAAGGGGTAACAAGTATGGGCGCAAGACGAGAAATGGGAATGATCCCCCCAGGTCATTCCCTTCCTTTAATGTTGTATCTAAAAATTTAGTGTCAGTCCTGCTCTAGATTATGCGGGGCAAGTGTACTAGAGAACACAGTGGTATCACGAGAGACCAGATTGAGCACAGCCGCTGCATATCATGATCCCATGCAGAATGATGATGCTTGCATGCATTCTAGGGGATTGTCCTCTGCAAATAGCCCCACCCATTTACTTCGGCGCTTTTTCCTTCCTGCCAACCCCTTCTGGGGAGTGGCGCTACCGCTTACAGGGTCCCCCCATTGTGGATGAAGTAATAAGAATGCAAATAAGAAACACTTGACGTTTTTAGTTGAGATAATATGAGTGGGGAGAGAGCATCCCGCTGCCTACTATAGTCCATGCAGTTACAGAATCTTTTCTTTAGACATGAAAGTGGCGGGCTGACTGGAGTTCAGCCCCCAGTTGCATCTGTGATTGAGGCGGTCACAATCAATGGCTGATTAAAATACGTAGTGACCGATCTGTATCTGAGAATAACCGGAGCTCGTTCCTATTTTTACCCAGGCGCCCCAGGCCGACCTCACCTGAGGACAGCCAGGAGCGCTCATCGGCTGATGATTGATGATGGATAGCAGTCATATTTGTACCGTCTGCCACCGGGGAGGGGGGGACCAGGGCGAGAGGATGCTGCTGTTCGTTTGCCCCAGCCTACCAGTGAATCTACCACGCAAGCATGCAGTAGACATACGGTGAATTCGACAGGAAAGAACGTGAAGAAATGATTTTTTCCCCTTTTCTTCTCCACGGGGGAGGAGGGGATGTCGTAATCTGAACAACTGTGAATTGCGGAGCGCTGATACCACCCCGGACAATGTTTATGAACTCCTACATGCATTTGGGTAGCCTCAGCCAAGAATGCAAATGCTTTTCGGAGACTGTTGGGGACTTGGGATAGCTGATTGAGTTCCCTCCGCGCTTCCGCCCTTGGCGTCTCCATTCTTGAGCGTTAGGTCATTGCAATTCCTCTTTGGCTTTCGTTTACGTCTGTCAACACAAGACTGTGCTGTGGTGACCTCTAATCATAGCCTGGAGATTTTTTATCAAATGCTTGGCATTTCATCTATTCGTAAACGGAGCTTCTGATAGATACAGATTTTGGTTCCCGAACAGCGATCAGATTCCAGTATTCTCCCATACGATCCTGCTGGACTCTTTTGGATTGGGACTGGCATCGTCACCCTGCCGTTCAGAACGCCATGCTAGTGCAAACTAGGACATCGCAATTTCACAATGTGGGGCTTTTTCGTGTCACCTGGCCAGTGCGATCCGAGTTCAGATTGGCTTTCCGAGATGGGCCAGTACGGTTTTCACTGTGCAAAGGATACCACCCGCCGAGGCCTAAACCATCAGGTATTTGAGCGCCACACTAACCGTATATCCGATATGAGGATAAATACGAATTTCAGCATACTCCCTCTTTGGAAGAGGTACGAGAAATCCTGGTTTTAATGAGCCTTTTTTTTCCGATTATAATGGCTCTTGTTGTGGATGGATGGCCCGCGTTAACCATCATGTTTAATGCTGCTAAAATCTGCATATCACTACGTAAGTTGTGACGCTAGGCCTAAGAGAAATAGGAACTACCATGACAGCACTTATGGATCGTTTTCATCTATATCATGTTGTATCCTTAATTAAAGCAATGTTAAACAATTTATAAAAAACCAAAATTGAATGAATAAATGAAGCAATGCTGACTGAGGTGGAGTGGTCCAGATGCTGGTCGATATAGAGCAGTTTCACCGCAGTAACTTTTTTAGCACTGTGTCTGCATTGCTTTCATTAGCTGTGTATTCGGTACACACACATATGAAAACGAATCCTGCATACCCATCTTTTCTCTTCCCGTAATTATCTTTTAATTCCACAACCATGATCAGACAGGTGCTATACGTCATACACATTTTTATTATCCTTGCCTATTTACTCTGACTATCTGATAAGACCAGCCAAAGATCCTTGGCCACCTTATAGACTAACACGTTTTGGACGCATAGTTATGGTTTCGTGTGCGTGCAATTATCCACTCTCTTGTCAGATGCATGTCAGTGGAATTCCAAGGAAGTCAAGATTTACTATATATGCAAGAACAGAGCGACAGGCTTAGAGATAATGAGGAATGAGACAACTCTTTAGCGATTGAGGTGTGAAAACCAAGGGAGGAGAAACAGTCTGGTTTGTAGTTGCCAGCCATTCACAGTCTTTCGTTTAATTCCTGCAGCTGTATGGTGTCAAATTGCAGATATGAACTGAGCCTACAGACAGTTACTCATATTGAAGATCTAGTCACTGAAAGTTCTTTTTGCGGCAGGATGACCACCTTAAGATCTGCTTATTGTGTGGCCAGGGAGGCTGCATTTATTCAACTGTTTTCAACACTCTCTAACTACGGGACAGGTACGCCCACGGTTTTGTATAATGCCATTCCTAAAATTTATACTGATTGTGTCCATTTATCCTTTTCCGATAGGAGACTGTCCAGTTTGGGCGAATGATACATAGCAGAGCGGCATTCCTGACTATGATGACGTATATTACATTGGTGAGACGGTAGGTGAAGAACCTCGGTGATGGTGTGGTCTGATCTGGTAGGTCCTGTCGATGATGTCACTTGTGTAGTATGTTGGACAGAGTGTGCATCAAGGTTGTTGCATGGATTGAGTTCCTGAGTATAGTTACTATGGTGCGGTGTGACAGTTACGTGTGTTGAGATATGCTTCAAGGTGCAGTTGTCTGAGGGGGCGAGGACTGGCCGCCCTGGCTACCCAAAGCCCTGTGAAAATCTTAAGTGGGTATCAATTGTCCAGGTGGGTTGTATCTCAGATAATGCAGTTGGAAGGGTTTTAGCTGAGGACTGTATGTGTCTAGTGGCCAGTGGTGTTAGTCCGTTAGGTTTTCTTTCTTAGGGTTTGTCTTGCAGTAGGTAGCTGTGGGTACACGTGCTGGCTCTGGTTGATCTGTTTGGCGTTATTATTCCTCTGTGGCGTACTTGTAGTTTCCGAGAATGCTTTGGTGTAGATTTTGTATGGTGCTGGTGTCTGTCTGAGGAGTATAGAGCAGATGCGGGTTGTACCTTCCAAGTGCTGTAGAGACATGTAGACAAATGGATGTATTATCAGGTGTGTCCAGGATGAGAAGACTGGAGGCCGATGAAGGCAGGCAGTGAGCGGTCACGTAGGTTTCAGTATAGGATGGTTTATAATGTGACCTCACCCTTAATATTGCCACCGTCACTGTCTAGGAAGATGTGAAACTCCCCATGTTTAGATTGGGTTCAAGCTGAGGCCCGGTGATGGTGGGTTGGAAAGCTGTTGCAATCATGCGTGGAATATTTTTCCAGTAGTCTCCTCATGGGTCCAGATGATGAAGATGTCATCAATGCTAGCATAAGGTAGAGTGGCAACGGAGCTCGAGGAAGCATTGTTCCAGGTACGATGCCATAAATGTTGGCATTATTGTTGCATGCGGGTGCCCATAGCCAGGTTGCTCAAGAATGATCTGAGATAGCACCATATATGGTCATCAAATGTTGAAATAGTGTGGATGCTCTTGAGGATTAAAGGCACAGAGCTCGCAACAGTGTGCTCGTGTGGCACTCAATCAGAGATACTGTCCTGACAAGCTGTATTCCCTCTGTGTGGGAGAATGTTCTGTGCTAAGAGCCTTATCATCCCATATGGTGCTAGCCGATGATGTTATATTCTGGAGTGTCACCACTATGCACTTAGTGTTTCCTTCAGGAAATTCAGTCGTGTCACGAGGATAGGCTGGCGAAGTGTGCGTGGCATATGGGGTCATGACGTTGTAGAGTTTTCCCACTATACCAACGCCTGTCTCCTTCTAGTGAGTCGACCATTGCCCATTGTTTGGATGAAGTCCGTAGCCGAATTTCCGTAGAGTTTGTGTTCTTGAGGTAGTAAATAGAATAACCCTGGTCGGGCTCTTAAGGGGTATGTTGATTTGTATGCGGTGTAGGATGTAGGAGTGATGTCACTGAGTAGTATGGTGCAGGTTTCTTTAGTGTGATTCCTCAGTGGGGATCTGGAGGGAAGTGAGCCTTTAGAAAGTGTGTAGGTATTTGGAGAGTTGTCTGGCAGCTTCCTTTGGTAGGTTCCAGATCTGTTCAATGATGAACAACAGCACCTTCCTTATCAGCCTCTTTGAATAATTGTCAAGTGTGGTTCTCTGAGGCGTATGGTGGAGTGGGCATTGCGACTTTCTGCATACTATGAGGTTTGAGCATACGATGTTAGTTTTCCACAACTTTTTGTGTGCCACTGTCGGCGGTAGCATGTCTTATGTATCAGGTCTCAGACTGTTCATTTGCACTCTCAGGAGGGAGTCCATGTGGAGTTGTTCTTCTTGTGCTGTTGGTGGGGGGTACCTGACATAATATATGGGGTGGGTAGTCTCAGTGCTTATCCTGAAGGATTTTGAGCAGTCAGGAGACGCGATAAGTAAGACTTCCGATGCACACAGACACGTATCATTTATAAGGGAGTGTGAGGTGCAGCGGCAGATAGAGTCCCCAAGATGGACAGACTATTTCTTCATGGGTACTGATGTGGTGAGTGTCGAAAAATAGATAGATTGACGATATTGCCTGGGTGGGTTGGACGTCACCACGGTTGTGGCCCATGTGGCAAGTTAGCGTTTAGACCAGCTTACAGTCCTTTTTCCTTTGTGAGAGGGAAGGCATGGGTCACTTGCTGGTGGATTCTCTGCAGCTTGAGGTCTTCAAACCACAATTTGAAGACTTCAATAACTCAGACATAGGTTAGAAGTTTGTTATAGAAGTGGTTGCGTAGGATTCTGTGGCCTGCTTTGTGCAGGAGGTCGGACTAGATGATCATATTGGTCCCTTCTGACCTTAAAGTCTGTGAGTCTATAAATGTCAAACATTAACATGTAATGATAACCTTAACTGCTATGTCTCAATTTTAGAATACCTGTGTGTTTTAAGGCTCAGTGTATATATTCATTATTCACAGCTGCTTTATAGTGGATAAGAATATATCTTTCAGCTGATATGATAATTGCTATAATCTTCAAGATAATTGTTTGACTCTCTGTAATGCTTCATCTTGCATCTTTGATACAATAAGCTTGCATGAAGATGAAGTGATTGTTTATCTCTTAAAGATTAAGCACAAGAGCTTATAATCAACAAGCTGTTGTTACAATGTTTTAGCTGAAATATTGGAGCCAGGGAGAAAGAGACTGTAGACAAAAACATAGCTGAATGTTTCATATTTGATGGAGGGAACACAGTTTAAAAAGCAAAGTGGTGTAATATTGTAGTAGTCAACATCTATAGAAAATCGGTCTATACACTAAGAGGTTAAAATTGCACAATCTTCTATTGTAAGCAAAGAAAATAATAAAGTGGTGTTTGTTCTGTTTATAATATTAAACAGAAAACAAAACTACATTAAAAGAACATAATTAAAGTTGCAAGCTGAAGCACTCAAAAGTTAGCAAATTTCAGAATTAAGGTTTGCCTGCACAATGCTACCTTTTGAGTCAGGCCCAAAATCTGCAAGATTGCTCATTACTTGTCACTTGGAATCAAATTGATCAACTGTTTCCTCACATAATCAAACCATTACATGTCTAATGGAGTTTTCAGTCTGACAAGAAAAATAAAATAAAACAACTAAGGGACTGTCTATTCTTAAAACGCTGCGGTGGTGCCACCGTAGCGCTTCAGTGAACCTACACTGATAGGAGGGCTAGCACTGTCCACTCCGCTATTTACATCATGGATTAAGTCGGTTGAACTGCTTCGTTCAGGCCCCTGAGCAATATAGTCATACAGACCTAATTTCCTAGTGTAGACCAGGCCAAAGTCTTCCCATTACTCCAGAAGGAATAAAGCTAAGGGTACGTCTACACTACAGGATTATTCCGATTTTACATAAACCAGTTTTGTAAAACAGATTGTATAAAGTCGAGTGCACGCAGCCGCACAAAGCACAATAATTCGGTGGTGTGCGTCCATGTACCGAGGCTAGCGTCGATTTCTGGAGCATTGCACTGTGGGTAGCTCTCCCGTAGCTATCCCATAGTTCCTGCAGTCGCCCCTGCCCATTGGAATTCTGGGTTGAGATCCCAATGCATGATGGTGCAAAAACAGTGTCGCAGGTAATTCTGGGTAAATGTTGTCACTCATTCCTTCCTCCGTGAAAGCAACGGCAGACAATCATTTTGCGCCCCTTTTCCCTGGATTGCACTGGCAGACGCCATAGCATGGCAACCATGGAGACCATTTTGCCTTTTGTCACTGTCACCGTTTGTGTACTGGATGCCACTAACAGAGGCGGTACTGCAGTGCTACACAGCAGCATTCATTTGCCTTTGCAAGGTAGCAGAGACAGTTACCAGTTGTTCTGTACTGTCTGCTGTGCCATTGTAAATTGGCGATGAGATGACAGTTATCAGTCGTTCATCACCATCTTGTGCCCCTGCCTGTCATGGCATGCTTCCTGGCTAGACCTTCACTGTGAAGTCAGTCTGGCGCAAGACAAAATGGGAATGATCCCCCCTAGGTCATTCCGCTCCTTATGTTGTATCTAAAAATTTAGAGTCAGTCTCTGCCTAGAATTATGCGGGCAAGTGTACTAGAGAACCAGTGGTATCAGAGAACAGATTCGAGCACAGCCGCTTGCATATCATTGATCCATCAGAATGATGAGCTGCAGTGCCATCTAGGGGATTGTCCCTGCAACATACCCCACCCATTACTTCGGCGCTTTTTTTCGCTTTCCCTGGCCCAAACCTCCTTTTCCTTGGGGGGGAGAGTGGTCGCTACCAGGCTTACAGGGTCCCCCCATTGTGGGATGAAGTAATAAAGAATGCAAAATAAGAAACACTGACGTTTTTACGTGAGATAAATATGAGGGGGAGAGATCATCCCGCCTGCCTATGATAGTCCATGGCAGTAGCAGAATCTTTTCTTTAGACATGAAAGTTGGCGGGCTGACTGGAGTTCAGCACCCCAGTTGCACTCTGTGATGAGGCGGTCACAATCCAAAATGAGCGTGAAATTCGTAAAAAATAAACGTAAGAGAGTGAACAAAAGACCGAAGTTCTGTTACCATCTGCCAAGAGATAACCGGAGCTTCGTTCCTATTTTACCCAGCGCCCCAGGCCGACCTCACCTGAGGACGCAGGAGCAGCTCATGCGGCTGGATGATTGATGATGGTAGCAGTGCATATTTGTACCGGTCTGCCACCGGGGAGGGGGGGACCCCCACGGGGAGAGGATGCTGCTGTTCGTTGCCCCAGCCTACCAGTGAATCTACCCCGCAAGCATGCAGTAGACATTACAACGGTGAAATTCGAAAAAGAAGTGGAAGAAATGATTTTTTATCCCTTTCTTTCACGGGGGAGGAGGGGTATGTCAGTATCGTGACACAACACTGTGTAAATTGACGGAATTATACCCGACCACCCCGGACAATGTTTTATGAACTTCCTACATGGCATTGGTCAAGCCTCAGCCAAGAATGCAAATGCTTTTCGGGAGACTGTTGGGGACTATGGGATAGCTGGAGTTCTCGTCCCCCTTTGCGTCTCCATGAGCGGTGTCATTGATTCTTTGGCTTTCCGTTTACGTTTGTCACACAGCACTGTGCTGTCGGTTACTCTCTATCATAGCCTGGATGATTTTTTATCAAATGTTTGGCATTTCTCTATTCGGTAAACCGGAGCTTCTGATTAGATACAGATTTTGCTTCCCGATACAGAGCGATCAGATTCCAGTATTCTCCCATACGATCCTTGCTGGAGCTCTTTTTGGATTGGGACTGCAATCGCACACCATGCCGATCAGAGCGCCATGCTAGTGCAAACAGGAATGCAATGTTCACTAAGTTGTGGGGCTTTTTCCTGTGTACCTGGCCAAGTGATCCGAGTTCAGATTGCTTTCCGAGTGGGTCACAGTAGGTTCACTGTGCAAAAAGATACCACCCGTGAGCGCCTAAACCATCGGTTTGCATGCCACACTAACCCGTATTCCGAATATAAGAGGATAATACCGATTCAGCATACTTTCCTCTCTTTTGGAAGAGTACAGAAACCGGTTTTAAAGAGCCTTTTTTTTCGATTATAAAGGCCTCGTTGTTTGTGGAGGGATGGCCCAGCGTTTAAATCAGTTTAATGCTGCTAAATCTGCATAACACGTTAAGTTGTAGACCTAGGTCCTAAGAGAAGAACTTACATGAACAGCATTATGGGATCTTTTCATCTTATATCATGTTTATCCTTAATTAAGCAATATGTTTAAATTTATTATTAAAAACCAAAATTGATGGAAAAAATCAGAACAATGCTGTACTGAATGGGATGGTCCAGATGCTTCATAAGAGCCAGTTTCAGCAGTAATTTTTTAGCACTGTTCTGCATGCTTTCATTAGCTGTGTATTGGTAAACACATGAAAACAATCCTGCATACCAACTTTTCTCTTGTAAATATCTTGTTAATCCAAAATGATCAGAGCAGGTGCATACTCATACACATTTTTATGATATCCTTGCCCTATTTACTCTGACTATCTGATAAGACCAGCCAAGAGTCCTGTGGCCACGCTTATAGGCTAACAGAAGTTTTGGAGCATGAGTTTCGTGTTGAATTACCCACTTCGTCAGATGCATGTCGTGGAATTTCCAAGGAGGTATATATATGCAAGAAAGAAGCGACATGGCTAGAGATAATGAGGAATGAGAACACTCTTCTAGCGATTGAGGTGTGAAAACCAGGGAGGAGAAACAGTTTTTGTAGTTGCCAGCCATTCACAGTCTTTGTCTTAATTCCTGCAGCTGGATGGTGTCAAATTTGCAGATTGAACTGAGCTCAGCAGTTTCTCTTTGAAGTTCTAGTCATGAAGTTTTTTTGCGGCAGGATGACCACCTTAAGATCTGCTTATGTGTGGCCAGGGAGGCTGAAGCATTCTCTACAGGTGCTATAATGCCATTTCCTAATATCTGATTTGTGACCTCCATTTATCCTTTTCCGTAGAGACTGTCCAGTTTGGGCCGAAATGATACATAGCAGAGGCCGGCATTGCACTGACGTATGATGACGTTATCATTACATTGAGTGAGACGGTGAGGTGATATGAATCCTGGTGATGGTGTCGTCTGATCTGGTTAGGTCCTGTCGAATGATGTCAACTGCGTGGTAGTATGTTGACGAAGTGCTGCATCAGTTGTTTGCATGGATTGAGTTCTCTGAGTTAGTTTTAGCTATGGTGGCGGTGTCACGTTACGTGGTTGAGAATAGTGCTTCAGGTTGCAGGTTGTCTGGGGCGAGAACTGGCCTGGCACCAAGGCCCCTCTGAAAATGTGCGGATCACTTGTCCAGGATGGTTGTAGTATTTCTCAGATGATGAGTTGGAGGGTGTTTAGCTGAGACTGTATGTGATGGCCAGTGGAGTTCCTGTTGGTTTCTTTCTTAGGGTTTGTCTTGCGAAGTAGGAGGCTTCTGGGTACACGTGCTGGCTCTGTTGAATCTGTTTTCCTTATTTTCCTCGTGCGTATTGTAGTTTCCCGAGAATGCTTGGTGGAGATTTTGTATGGTGCTGGTGTCTGTCTGCATGGGAGTATAGAGCAGATGCGGTTGTACCTCTCAGTGCTTGGCTGTAAGACAATGGATTATGTGGTGTGTCCAGGATGGAAGCTGGAGGCCATGACAGGCACGGCATAGCGTCAGAGTTTTTCAGGTATAGGATGGTTTATCATGTGACCATCACTTTGCCACGTCAGTGTCTAGGAAGTGTGAAAGTCCGTCCATTAGATGCGTTCAAGCTGAGGCCCGTGATGGTGGTTGGAAGCTGTTGAAATCATAGTGGAATTTTTTTCCAGTAGTCTCCTCCCATGGCGTCCCAGAATGATGAAGATGTCATCATTGTAGCCATAAGAGAGTGGCACGGAGCTCGAGGAAGCATGTTCCAGGATCAGACCATTAAATGTTGGCATATTGTTGGGGCCATGCGTAGGTGCCCATGAGCGGCTGCCAAGCTGATCTGGATGAATATATGTGTCATCAAATTTGAAATAGTTGTGGTCTGTGAGGATAAAGCACAGAGCTCAGCACATACACAGTTGTGCTGTTGGGCATCTATCAGAGATACTGTTATCCTGACCAGACTGTATTCCATCTGTGGGGAGATGTTTTGCTAGAGAGCTATCATATGGGCTGAGCAGATATGTGTTTTCATGGAAGGTCACCACATATGCATTAGTTTTCCTCAGGAAATCAGTGTTGGCACGAGATAGCTGGGAGGTGCTGTGGCATTAGGGTCATGAGTAGAGAGTCCACATATCCAGACAGTTCCTTCAGTGAGAGTGCCAATGCCCATGATGGATGAAGCGTGCCCAGATTTCCGTGCATGTTTGTGGATCTTGGGTAGTAGAATAGGTGATGTCCGAAGTATACCCTGGTCGGGGTCTTCTAAGGGGTATGTTGATTTGTTCGGTGTTAGTGTAGGGGATGTCCTGAGTAAGATGGTGCAGTTTCTCTTAGTGTATTCGCTCAGTGGGAGACTGAGGGAAGTGAGCCTGTAGAATTTAGGTATTTGGAGAGTTGTCTGGCAGCTTCCTTTTGGTAGTCAGCCATCTGTTCCAATTAGATGACAACAGCACCTTCCTTATCAGCCCTTTGATATATATTGTCAAGTTGTGGTTTTCTGAGGCTTGTGGATGGCATTGCGTTCTGCATGACTTAAGGTTATGAGGCATACAATGTTGTTTTCACAATTTCTGCCTGCTACGGTCGGCGGAAGCAATTCTTATGTATAGGGTCCAGACTGTTCATTTGCAACTCTTCAGGAGGCTGAGTCCATGTGGAGTTGTTCTCTTGTGCTGTGGGAGGGTACCTGCTATATGTGATGGGCTGTTCAGTGTTATCTCTGAGTGATTTCTTTGAGTCAGAGAACGGTGAAGTAAGACTTCCAGATCACACAGACTGTATCATGTTTGTTATAAGCCCGGGAGGTGGGCAGGCAGAAATAGAGTCCCCAAGAAGGACAGACTTTTCTTCGGGCCTGACGTGTGTAGTGAAATAGAATTGACGATATGGCTGGGTGGAGGTTGCGGTCTGGGTACCACGGTTGTGGCCCCATGTGGCAAGTAGGCGTTTAGACAGCTTACAGTCCTTTTTCCTTTGTAGAGAGGTGAAGTGAGTAATGTAGATCCCCTGTCTTATTTTAGTGAAGTCCATTTGTATGGAAGTTTGTTTATTTATGAGAGTCTCCAGATTGGAGAGCTCTCTTTTCATGTTTTCTTGTTTGCTGTATAGAATGCTGATCAGGTGGTTCCTCAGTTTCTTTGACAGAGTATGGCATAATCTCTCACTGTGGTCTATGTAGTATGTAGATAGCAGTGGATTTTTTACCTTTAGTCCATTTGGTATGATGTCCATCCGTTTGCATTTGGAAAGGAAGATGATATCTGTCCATATTTGTGCAAGTTTCTTCACGAGGTTGATAAAGCATAAATTTTATCAGGGCAGCTTATATTTTCCAGGTATGTCATCCTAGAAAATTAAGTTTAAGTGTAGGTTTGATTGACTCTGAAGTTAAACTTATGGATCTCAATCAAGTCAGCAACAACTGAGTTGATGCTTTTCAATCCAGCTTCTGGGTAATAAGAACTAAGTTATTTGCCAATATTGTTCATTTTTTGTAATTGTAGCTCCCCAAACTTTCCTATCCTCAAGTGTAGTCAAGTCTTTTCCTGCTCAACAGAAAAGACTTGGCCTACAACAGCAAAGGTCTCCTCAGTTAATGTTTACGTAGCCTGGAGTGGGGCACAATCAATCCCAAAGCTCACCAACATACTGGGGAAAGGCATGTGCTTCCCAGTCTCTGATGCCAGTGTGGAGTGGAGCAAGGCTATGGCCCTGTCTCTCCTGTATCCTTGACGCGGCTTCTCTCCTGGAATAACAGTGAGGAACAGCTTCTTTGCACCTCACCCACCACCATGGGAACCAGAGTAAGGGCCAGGAACAAACCAGCCCTAACAGATAAATATATGACATCCTAAAAATTACATTACAAGAACATTCGGGTTGCAAAGTCAAGCACTCAAAAGTTAGGAAATGCCAAATTTAAAGTTGCATCTATTTGCCAATAGAAAAAAATTTATATAGGCCCAGATTGTAATACTCTTATTCATGTTCAGTTTTACTCTGCAAGTTACGCCGTTGAAATCAATGGGACCAGTCAAGGTGTAGCGTACTATACTGTGTCATGAAGGAATTGCAATCTGGCCCATAGTGAACTTTGCCCTGGTCTACCTACGAGTTTAGGTCGAATTTAGCAGCATTAAATCAATTTAACCCTGCACCCGTCAACACAACAAAGCCATTTTTGTCAACTTAAAGGGCTCTTAAAATCGATTTCCATGCTCCTCCCTGATGAGAGGATTACTGCTGAAATTAACCTTGCTGGGTCGAATTTGGGGTAGTGTGGACACAATTTGACAGTATTGGCCTCCGGGAGCTATCCCAGAGTGCTCCATTGTGACCGCTCTGGACAGCACTCTCAACTCTGATGCACTGGCCAGGTAGACAGGAAAAGCCCCGTGAACTTTTATATTTCATTTCCTGTTTGGCCAGCGTGGCAAGCTGATCACCATGCAGTCCCAGAATCGCAAAAGAGCTCCAGCATGGACCAAATGGGAGGTATTGGATCTGGTCACTGTTTGGGGAGATGAATACGTGCTATCAGAACTCCATTCCAAAAGACTAAATGCCCAAATATTTGAAAAAATCTCCAAGGACATGAAGGACAGAGGCTTTAACAGGGCCCCGCAGCAGTGCCGTGTGAAACTTAAGGAGCTCAGGCAAGCCTACCAAAGAACCAGAGAGGCAAACAGCTGCTCTGGGTCAGAGCACCAGACATGCTGCTGCTATGATGAAGTGCATGCCATTCTAGGGGGTGCCCCTACAACTACCCCACCGCTGTGTGTGGACTCCATCAATGGATTCTCATGCGACAGGGATGTGGATTTTGGGGATGAGGAAGATGATGATAGCGCACAGCATGCAAGCAGAGAAAACGTTTTCCCTGACAGCCAGGAACTGTTTAATCACCCCGGAGCCAGAACCCTCCCAACCCACCTAAGGCAGGCTCATGGACCTTGAAGGCAGAGAAGGACCTCTGGTGAGTGTACCTTTGTCAATATTGTACATGGTTTAAAAGCAAGCCTATATAATGATTAATTTGCCCTGAAGACGTAGGATGCATTCGCAGCCAGTACAACTACTGGAATAGTCAGTTAACGTGGATGGGATGCAGCGTAAATCCTCCAGGGACATCTCAGTGAAGCTCTCCTGGATGTACTCCCAAAGCCTTTGCAAAAGGCTTCTAGGTAGGGCGGCCTTATTCCATCCTCCATGGTAGGACACTTTACCACACCAGGCTAGTAGCACACAGTCTGGAATCATTGCATAACAAAGCAGGGCAGCGTATGGTCCCAGTGTTTGCTAGCATTCAATCAACATCCATTCTTTATCTCTCTGTGTTATCCTCAGAAGAGTGATATCATTCATGGTCACCTGCTTGAAATAGGGGAATTTTATTAAGGGGACATTCAGAGGTGGCCGTGCCTCCTGGGCTGTTTGCCTGTGGCTGAACAGAAATTATTCCTGCTGTGCTCCATCCAGTATGGGGAGGGGTGAAGCAATCATCCCAGAGAATGGGGGGAGGGTGTTAGTTGGGTTTGTGCTGCACATTAATTCGAAAGCCACAGCCCCTCCTTTTAAATTGCCAACACATTTTAAATGGGCAACTCAACAGGTGCTTGGTATGGGAAATGAGGGTGCTGCTGTTTGAAACCATGTAATGTTAACAGCTTACTTCACAGTGAAAGAGTCTACCCATTGTTCTCAAAAATCTGTCTTTTTAAATACTACTCTCCCTTTTCCCTCCCGCAGCTGAAAATGTTTCAACACTCCCCGTATCATCTGCGTCCCAGAGGCTAGCGAAGATTAGAAGGTGAAAAAAACGCACTTGCGATGAAATGTTCTTTGAGCTCATGCAGTCCTCCCACACTGAAAGAGCCCAGCAGGATGCATGGAGGCAGATACTGTCAGAATGCAGGAAAGCACTAAATGAATGTGAGGACATGTGGTAGGATCAAGATGATAGGTGGTGTCAGCGTGATGAAAGGAGGCAGGATAAAATGCTGAGGCTACTAGAAGATCAAACTGATATTGTCCAACATATTGTTGAGGTGCAGGAAAGGCAGCAGGAGCACAGACCGCTGCTGCAGCACCTGTGTAATGAACCACCCTCCTCCCCAAGTTCCATAGCCTCCTCACCCAGATGCCCAAGAACACGGTGGGGGGCCTCCAGACACCCAACCACTCCACCCCAAAAGACTGCCCAAGCAACAAAAGGCTGGCAATCAATAAGTTTTAAAGTGCAGTGTGGCCTTGCCCTTCTCTCCTCCCCTCCTCTCCGACCCCTCCTGGGCTACCTTGGCAGTTATCCCCTCATTTGTGTGATGAAGTAATAAAGAATGCATGAATTTGAAACAACAATGACTTTATTGCCTCTGGAGGTAGTGATCAAAGGGGGGAGGGGAGGAAGAGAGGGCAGTTGGCTTACAGGGAAGTAGAGTGAACCAAGGGGGTGGGTTTTCATCAAGAATAAACAAACGGAACTTTCACACCATAGCCTGGCCAGTCATGAAACTGGTTTTCAAAGCTTCTCTGGTCTGCAGCACACCCTGCTGTGCTCTTCAAACCACCCTGGCGTCTGGCTGCGTGTAATCAGCAGCCAGGCGATGTGCCTAAACCTCCCACCCCACCATAAACGTCTCCCTCTTACTCTCTCAGATATTGTGGAGTGCAAACAGTAATAACATTGGTTTCACTGTGGTCTAACCGAGTCAGTAAACTGCGCCAGTGTGCTTTTAAACATCCAAAAGCCCATTCTACCACCATTCTGCACTTGCTCAGCCTATAGTTGAACAGCTCCTGACTACTGTCCTGTGTATGGCTTCATGAGCCTTGGCATTAAGGGGTAGACTGGGTCCCCAAGGATAACTATAGGCATTTCAACATCCCCAATGGTTATTTTCTGGTCTGGAAAGTAAGTCCCTTGCTGTAGCCATTCACACAGACCAGAGTTCCTAAAGATGCGAGTGTCATGTATCTTTCCCAGCCATCCCACTTTGATATTGGTGAAATGCCCCTTGCAGCACCACTGAAAAGTACCCCTTTCAGTTTATGTACTGGCTGCCTTGGTGCTCTGGTCCCAAGATAGGGATATGCATTCCGTCTACCGCCCCACCACAGTTAGGGAATCCCATTGCAGCAAAGCCATCCACTATGACCTGTGCATTTCCCAGAGTCACTACCCTTGATAGCAGAAGCTCAGTGATCGCGTTGACTACTTGGATCACAGCAGCCCCCACAGTAGATTGGCCCACTCCAAATTGATTCCCAACTGACCAGTAGCTGTCTGGCGTTGCAAGCTTCCAGAGGGCTATCGCCACTCGCTTGTGAACTGTGAGGGCTGCTCTCATCTTGGTATTCTTGCACTTCAGGGTAGGGGAAAGCAAGTCACAAAGTTCCATTAAAATGCTCTTACGCATATGAAAGTTTCACAGCCACTGGTAATCATCCCAGAACTGCAACACTATGCGGTCCCACGAGTCTGTGCTTGTTTCCCAGCTCAGAATCGGCGTTTCACGGCATGAACCTGCCCCATTACCACCGTGATGTCCAAATTCCCAGGGCCCATGCTTTGAGAGAAGTCTGTGTCCATGTCCTCATCACTCTCATCACCGCACTGCCGTCGCCTGCTCGCCTGCTCCCTGCTTGCTGTGGTATGGCATCTGTGCAGAAAAAAAGGTGTGAAACGATTGTCTGCCATTGTTCTCACGGAGGAAGGGGCCCTGACGACATGTACCCAGAATCACCCATGACAATATTTTTGCCCCATCAGGCATTGGGAGCTCAACCCAGAGTTCCAATGGGTGGCGGAGACTGCGGGAACTGTGGGATAGCTACCACAGTGCAACGCTCCGAAAGTCAACCCTAGCCTCGGTACTGTGGATGCACTCCACCAACTTAATGCACTTAGTGGAGACACATACAATCAACTGTATCAAATCGATTTCTAAAAAATCAACTTCTATTAAATCGACCTAATTTCGTAGTGTAGACATACCCTTAGATTTGCATTTCAGAACAATCCTGCTTAAAACTAATGATATACTACTCATTCTAGTGCTGAAAACTGACCCTAGCCACACAACCTGCCTTGGTATCAGGTATTGTAAATGAAAGGGATTGCAAATATAAGGAGATCTCCGCAGCTTAAGATAAGCAGTTAAAGATATTTTGACCCTACTATTATTCTGTTGTAGATTAATGCTTTCATATGCTGCTGTAGCCTGGTACATCACATATGGCTTTAACAGAATGGAGCTTTAACAACTTTCTTCCTGTTTTAAGGACCCAGTTTTAAATTATCACATCATTTTCAAAGAACTTCCCATTTCCCCTCATTCATACACATTACTTCAGAAGTACCTGCCAGCAATTTGGGCAAGGCTATGTGCAGTAGTCTGAGGATGGCTTAAGACTAATTACATGAGGAGCCAGTGAGGCCACCAGCGAGCAGGGCATAATGGAGCATTGAAGCCAAAGCTGTCTTGAAGTGAATACTGGTTTTGGTCACTGCTTAGTGTTTTGTATTTGTTTTTTCTTTATTTTTATCTATTTTTTTCACTTTGAGGACACAATACTCACTGATTTCATCTGTGATCCAAACAAATCACGTACACACATGCTTAACTTCAAACACAAGTCAATGGGACTACTTATATATTCAAAGTTAAGAGTATGCTTAAAATTAAATGTGTGCATGTGATTTTTCTGGATCAGGACCATAATGTGCACACAGTGGCAACCTTGTAAATGTCTGCTTGTATTTTACTTGAATATTTTTTATTTAAAAATAATAAAAGTACAATCATACAAGTACTGAACTACTCCACTTTGCTTAGGTAAATCTGCCATCTTGGATTTATCAAACAACAAAAGACAATTAAGTGTCTATCCAGGTGGAGTGTTTTGAGAGGATTTCCTCCAAGCACTTTGCCAAGAGTAGTGTGATTGTCTAGATAAGGAAGAGACTTTGGAAGAAAAATAAACCACAGTGAGTTTGGGGAATACCACAAAATAGTGCTAATGGAATAGCCTGGGTTGTTCTTTAAAACTTTACTGTAATGCTTTTTATACAGACATAAAGGGCCAGATAATCCCTGGCTATTGCATTAGAGCAAGCACAGCAAGGGGTAAAAGGCTTGCATGCCCTGTGCAAGTGCCGAAGACAAATACTTAGAGAAATACAGGCACTGCTCTTTCTAGGCATTCCCAGGGGAGTACGTTGCCCTGGAGGAGTTATGCCTCTTCCTCCACTTTAAAGCAGGCCAGGTGCTCCAAGAAGATTAGAATGCATATTTCCCCTCTGTGTTGGGAAATCCAGGAAACTCCCAGTAGGGCAGGGCAGTGGCCTACTATCTCCTGCTTAGGGCTATGCTCTAAAATCTAAATGCAACAATTAAATCCATAGTTTAGGCCTGTAAGGATATGTCTATACTGCAATTTGACACCCATGGCTGGCCATGCCACCTGACTCAGGCTAAGGGGCTTCAGCTAAGGGGTTTTTTTTAATTGCAGTGTAGATGCTCAGGCTGCAACCCAAACTCTGAGACCCTCTCACCTCATAGGGTCCTAGAAACTGAGCTCCAGCCAAAGCTCCACCATCTGCACCTCAATTAAACAGCTCCTTAAACTGAGCCCCACAAGTCTGAGTCAGCTGGCATGGGCCAGATGGTAGGTTTTAATTGCAGTGTAGACATATTCTAAGAGAATTCCCTTCATACCTCCACACCTTGGAAAGGTCTTTCATCCCCATTTCTTTCTGTCTTCATGCCTAATCTTCATTTTCATTTCCTAGCTCCTTTATTCTGCACTACACATTGACCCTTGAGCATGTGACTGCATCTGAATGTTCTTTCTTAGCCACTTTGTCCCACATCATGTAAGTTAGAGGCTGGGAATAAGAACGGAGGTGTTGCTCAACGTTATAGTTCCTATTTTTTATGATTCCCAGGATTCTAATTTCAAAAAGGTAACCCCATACTTTTCAATAACCAGTAGAACAGGTTGGAAAATGGAATTTCCATTGTGTGGGAAAATCTGACATTTTGAAATTTATTTTCATTCCAAATTGCAATGAAAAGTCAAAATTTAGAAATTTCTCGCTGAATAGAAATTTCAAAAAAATTCTGTTTGGAAGTACCAAAATGCTTCATTTTGATAAGTCAAAACATTTTCTCTAGATAATGTTAAAACATTATCATATAAAATATTAAATATTATATATTATTAAATATATTGTAGAGTAGAATTAACATTTTAATAGTCAAAATGAAGTGACTCTAAATGAGAAAGTTGACGTGAAATGTTTTTACCTTATTGAAATGAAATGTTTAGACTTAATTTAAACAAATGAGAAAGTCAAATGAAACTAGACTTGTTTAAACTTTTTCCAATAAAAAATTTCTTCAAAATTGACACATTTCCACAAAACATTTCTATTTTGATGAAAATGCATTTTCCAGCAGAAAACTGTTCCATCAGAAAAGTGTCAGCCAGTTTAAGTAACTAGACTGGTCATAACAAAAAATCAAACACTTTCCTCCATAGCTGTGGGGGCTACATTAAGCAGTACTTGGGAATGCCTGACTACCAAGGCTATGGCTACACTAAGCAGCTTTTAGTGACATGGCTGTGCCACTATGGCTGTGCCACTACAGCCGTGCCACTAAAAGTGGCTGTCTTTCCTGCCAACAAAAATCTTCCACCCCGCACAAGTGGCAGTGGCTTTGTCGGACAAAGTGCTGTTCACACCGGCGCTTTTCGTCGGTAAAACTTTTGTTGTTCGAGGGAGAGGGGGAGTTTAACACCCATGAATGACAAAAGTTTTGCCATCGAAGTGCCAGTGTAGACATAACCTAAGGGGGAAACAATCCTTAAAACATTTGTTTGGATTAATGTTTGCCAGCTAGGGATATGTGCCCATCTGTTTGTGTCTGCTCTTGTAGGAATTTCTCTAATTCTTTACAGTCTGCTGGGACTGGTAGCTTTAAAAATATTGAGCATCTGAGGATCTGATATGTATCAATATGCCATTTAACAATACAATACCAAGTTTCTGTTGGGAAGTAGCCTTGGTTGAGCTCCAGTCTGACAACTTTAAATTATGATCTTAAATGTTGTTGTAAATGGGTAAAAGCTTATTTAAAAGCTGATATGCTAAAGGTCCACTTCATAATCTGATCTCACATGCTGCACATGGTATGAGGTGTGAACCAATGAATGTTGAAATACAAGACACACAATATTGTGCCCCATGAATTTGAGCTCAGAATCACGCTTGTATTCTGTGATAGTTAACACTGAAGAGTTCTGCCATTGCTTTTATTTTAAATGATCATGTCAATGACAGTCTGACACTCGTAATGTCATTGGTTGCTTTGAGGAGGGCAAGGAATGTTTTCAATGCTAGCAAGCAGAAGCAGAGTTAGCACCAAGGTAAAATGGTCTGGATTTCCCAGTCTAGGAGAACTGTATGACAGTTGCAGCCCTTGAAGAGGCCAGTCATTGACAGACCCAGAGTGATAACAGAGCCGAGAGTGATGTATCCACATGCAGTATAGGCAAGCCCAAAAGTTGATGGGCCAAGATAAACAAAAGTCCTGAAGGCTGTGCCAAGCCAATACACACATGTAGGGGATCTCTGTGCATTCTGACCAATCCTGAGAGGAGATAGTCTGGCATAGCAAGATTATTTATGCAGCTGCTCCACCCTTAGGTGCTGCCAAAGCCCAGAAATAAAAATGAGATCCCCACCCCCATCCAGCCAGTCCTTGATGAATCTGGGTTACCTTTTCTGTTCCAAAGACAAGAGGAGTTACTATCGCCCAGGTGTATTTGTAGCCCTTGCAGAACCTCCTGCAGGAGTGGGAAAAGAGGCAGAGGCATAGTGATGTGTGGCCCTAGATCTGCTCAGACACTATTGTGTGGGATTGAGGGGTAACTGGAAGGGTTGTATGGGTCTCTGTTGTTACCCTCTGCCTGAGAAGGTGATATCCTTGGGCGAGTGGATTGCTATTGCTGGCTGACAGCTCAGTTTCAGAGCTGTTAGCCAGTTCTGATGCAGCATGGAGAAGCTGATGGCTCATGCCTTTCTTCCCAGCAGTCATTCAGTGGGGAGATCCCACCCCAGCAGAGACATTAGGAAGTATTCACTGTCATTCAGTGGTGATCAATTATCAAAAAGGGCAGTGGGGAAGGAGGAATCTGTAACTCTGTTCCAGAAGAGGGTCAGACCTGGGTGACTGCAGAGCAGACTTGTGATTGCTGACCCTGGGGAGCCTCCACCATCTAGATTCCAATGTGGAGCCCAGCCAGGCTCTAGGGTTCTACTCAGACCCACATTTGCTGAATAGAAGGTCAGGATTTGACCCCTAAGATTTATTTTCCATCTGAAAGTACACAAAAACTATTTCCAAAGCATGTGTCTTGTTCCGTATGCATATACTGCTACCTTCTGCCTGGTAGCATGCTACATGCCTGCTTCCTAGTTGCAGACCACTGCTTCAGATTTCCCCTCTCCAGTCCTCTGTTGCCAGCAACTGCCCCCTCACCCTCAAGAGCTCTTTATTTTATTATTAACCTGATATGCAGTCTTTGACCTAGCCAGTGTAATCTGTGGCTGAACCTATTTCTTTGGTTTTCATTTTATTCAAACAAAGAGAAATATTGAATAAAATAAAAGAATTCTAGAAAACAGTGACAGCACCCATGTATTGTAACTATAAAAATTAAGATTACTAATAAAGTACTAAAGTATTCTGCTGATGGTCTTCCTTACATTGCCAAAAGTATTGATAACACAGAAATAGGGGTCTAGCTGCATCATAAATTTAATCCATTGTGGCTAGATGTTGAAGGAGGTTCAAAACAGTGCTTGTCCTTGCATGGGATATATTTTGCTGCAATACCAATTGTGATGGGTTTACAGACCCCTTACAGTAAGATAAACTTGGTGATGGAACAGTATTGGGCCAAGAAGGCCCTGCTCCTCAGCAGCTGCTGGGCATGCTTCCTATGGAGGACCTACCTGAAAAGGAGCTGGCTGGTGGAGGGATGCAAAGAAATAGGCTGCAATAAGGCAGACTCAGGAGCGGCGCCAGGGTTTTTGGCGCCCTAGGTGGGGGTCCTTCCGTGCTCCTGGGCGTTGGCGGCAATTCTGCGGCGGCTGGGGGCGGGTCCTTCCACGCTCCCGGTCTTCGGGACACTTTGGCGATGGGTCCCGGAACGAGTGAAGGACCGCTGCAGAATTGCCGACGAAGACCCAGAGAACGGAAGGACCCTCCGCCGCCGAATTGCCACCCTCCCAAATCCTGGTGCCCTAGGCGACCGCCTAGGTTGCCTAAATGAAAGCGCCAGCCCTGAGCAGACTGGTTGCAGCCAGTGAGGCAGAGCAGTCTACGGGAGAAGGACTAGGACTGTAAGAGTTGGCCAGGATCCCCCTTCTTATTGATGAAGGGGGAGACAACTGGACTTTGATGGTGAGCTTGGAAGCATCTACACACACACACACACACCCCAGCTAAAGCCCTGGACTACCAAGACTGTGTAAACAGAAGGTTGAGGCCATGCCCCAAACTGAAGGGAAAACTGTAGGCCCAGGGGAGGCTGATCTGGAGTGGCAGCCAGAAAGAACTGACCACCTCTTTCCCCTTGGGCCCTGGGTTGGACCTGGTGGAGAGGGAGTGCCTGGGTCCCCCTATCTTTCCCCTTTCCCCCAGACGCTGCCAGGCCCCCTGGACTTCCCAGAAGAACTGCGTCAAGGTGACTGTTTGGCTGTGGCCTGTCCACTGTGCATTCTGGCCTCCAACCAAAGCCCATTACTGTGCACAATTAGTTGAATTGTAGGAATTAGAGACAGAAATTACATTCCCCAACCAAAGCAGATCAGCCTCTTTCCGTAAACTTCCCTGTGATTTGTCCCAGTCTAATTTCAAATATCACATGCAATGAGGCTTTCACCATTTCCCTTAGACGTGTTTCCCTTCCCAGACTAGAAGACCTCACCATTAGAAACTGTCATCTGATTCGCAACCCCATTCTAAATTTTCATTTCTTTAATTTTTATTTCCATTATTCTAGATTAGCTGTTTGATTTAACTTTTAATCTTTCCTCATAAATTAATGTCTCCAACTTTCTAATGACTTTGTTTCTCTTCTCTATATTTCCATATTTTTGTCTAAATCTCTCTGATATTGAGGCAGCACAGACCAAAACGGAATGCATTATTTCTGATGTGGTGTTATCTGAATTGTATAATAATATAGGGAAAGACTATCAGCTGCCTTAGCAGCTCTGACAGGAAGTCTCAATACAGAAGCATTTTCTGCTTCCATATTGCATTGCAAAGTCATAGCTAATTTTCTGTCCACTGTCACCTGCTATGTTGCTTTAAGCTTTTGTTAGTGATGACCTTCAGCATTCCCACATAAGTTTATGGTTTTGTGGTATGAATGAATGAGAGTGAGAGAATGTATATTGTGCTGCAAGATTTGTATTGATTTGTCTGAGTAGTGAATGAGGAGCACATCCTGTGGTGAGGTGTGTGTGTGTGTGTGTGTGTCTGGAATTGTGTGCTGGTTGTGTCATGTGGGTGGTTGTGTTGATTTGTGTCTGAGGGATTGTGATGGAGGATTTTGTTTACTTGTTTGGGTGTGGGGAGTTTATGCTGAGTTTTGTATGGATTCTGTTGGGCAGAGAGATTTGTGTTGATGTTGTAGGTAGTTTGTTATGTGCTTGCTTGCTTGCCATGTGCTTGCTCAAGTAAAGTTTATAGTGTGGTCTGCTTGGGGCCATGTTCTGATCCAAGTGGCCTAGCTAGGTTAGACTGAGAGCTTAGGCTCTATCCTGCTATCTTGTGATCTGATGCAATCAACTCATGGCCCTGAGAGACCGAGTACAGGCTTTTGAGACCAAAGCGGCTGAACTGGAGGAGCTAAGGGAGACAGAGAGGTATGTAGGGACTTCCAGGGATACAATAGAGCAGTCCCACTGTAGTCTGACAGCTTCTGTGCTGCTATGGAGGGTGAAAGCCTCAGGAGAAAAGAACATCAAGCTGGAGTGGAAGGAAATGATCCCATAGTTGGGACCCTCCTTCCAGGGGGAGGGATAGCTCAGTGGTTTGAGCCTTTGCTTGCTAAACCCAGGGTTGTGAGATCAATCCTTGGGGGTGCCATTTAGGGATCTGGGGCAAAAATCTGTCTGGGGATTGGTCCTGCCTTGAGCAGGGGGTTGGACTAGATGACCTCCTGAGGTTCCTTCCAACCCTGATGTTCTATGAGATGATGTTAGGGCATCCTCATGCACTAAGAGAACCCCAGGTGCTAGGAGGAGCCAGGTGATAGTAAAGGGAGGTTTGATTATAGAAATATAGTTTGTTGGGTTTGTGATGGCTAGGAGATCCACGTGGTAAATTGCCTGCCAGGTGTGAAAGTTGTGGATTTCACAAGACATCTAGACAGACTTATATGCAGTGCTGGGAAGAAGCCAGTGATCATGGTACATGTAAGTACCAATGACATAAGGAGAGGTAGGAGAGAGGTCCTAGCAGCCAAATTTAGGCTACTAGGTAGGAGATTAAAGTCCAGGACCACTCTGGTAGCATTACATGAAATGCTTCCAGTTCCATGCACAGGGCCAGGAAGAGAGCTGCAGGGTCTCAGTGAATGGCTGAGATGATGTTGTGGGGAGGAGGATTTTAGGCTTAACGGGAACCATTTGGGAAAGGAGGAGCCTATACAGAAAAGATGAGCTCCACTTAGACCCCAAAACAGAACCAGGCTGCTAGCATATAAAATTTAAAGGTTTATATAGGATTTTTTAAATTAAGGGCTGGAGGAAAGCCAACAGGTGCCCTGGACTAGCACACAGTTTGAGTAGAGACATCCCTTAGGGATAAACTTATTAAAGGGGACACTCTACAAATGTCTTTCCTATCCTCTTTATTAGGCTATAAAGTACAAGTAGGAGCTAGTATGGAACAGTCAAACATAAGAGTCCCATTTAATTATAACACATGAAAGTAAGCAACTGAATATTGACAAAATGTACACATGCTTACATACAAATGCTAGAAGTCTAAATACTAAGATGGGTGAACTAGAGTGACTGGCCTTAAGTGAGGATATTAATACAATAGACATTGTGGAAATTTGGTGGAATGAAGATAATCAGTGGGATGCGGCTATACCAGGGTACAAAATATATAGCAATGACAGCGTAGTTCGCACTAGAGCGGGAGTGGTGCTACATGTGAAATAAAGTAGAGTTAAATAAAGTGAAAATCTTAAATGAATGAAACTGTACCATAGAATCTCTGTGGATAGCAATTCCATGCTTAAATAATAAAAGTATAGCAGCAGGAACATATTACTGACCACCTGACCTGGATGGTGACAGTAATTGTGAAATGTTTTGGGAGATTAGAGAGACTACAAAGGCAGAAAATGCAATACTAATGGGGGATTTCAATTACCCTCATATTGACTGGGAATATGTCCGCTTAGGAAGGAATGTAAAGATAAAATTTCTAGACACCTTAAATGACTGATTCCCTAGAACACACAAAGGTGAGAGACAGTTCTTGATTTAGTCTTAAATTCGGCACAGGATCTGGTCCAAGAGATGAATGCATAGAACCTCAAAGATACAAACACTACAGTTACAGACTGACCGGTCAACCGGACACCATGTGGAATTTAAAGTCAGCAATCAGGCAGGAGTGGAGACCAAAAAAAAAAAAAAACCCAGCAAATACGGTACTGTGCCTGTACTGCATCTTAAAGGTAGACACATCTGGGCTGCCTGTCCCCACTCCCACCCCCTGCTCACCACATGGAAAGCAGGAAGGTGGGAGGTGAAGATGCTGAGGTAGTTTTACAGGCACAACTGTGAGGACCCCAAGCAGGCAGAGCATGAGCAGTGCTAGGGTCTGCGCTGCTTTCCTGTAAGCCGTGGAGGGAGCAAGCTTGTACGCCCAGTCCAAGCCTGGGAAAAAGACTTCCTGAGTCCTGCTGGAACCTGGCCTGGAGTGTTTGCTGTTGGAGCTGGAGCCCAAGCTCCTCCTGCATACTGCACTTGGAGGAGCAGCTCAGTTTTAAAGGGCCACAGCCCCAGGGTGTCTTACTCATCACCCTTGCAGCCAGGGCGCTAGAACCAGCTGCCTGTCGCCACCCCCACTTGCTGGGCAGCCGCTTACATGTAGGAGGAGAAGACTCTGAAGTTCACAGGCACATCTGTGAGACCCCACCCCGAGCAGTCCGCCCTGAGGAACATCCCATAATGTCTTGTTCAGAGTTACAAAAAACCTCTATTCCCAAGGTGTCTGTAATTCTGAGGTTCTACTGTATAGCCAAACGGTTCAGTAATAGAGACCATAACGTGATTAAATTTAACATCCTTATAGGAGGGGGAAAAAAACACCACAGTAACATTTAACTTCAAAAAGGGGAGCTACACAAAATGAGGAAGCTAGTTAAACATAAATTAAAAGGAATAGTCACAGGAGTGAAATGCCTTCAAACTGCATGGAGTCTATTTAAAAACACCATAATAGAGGCTCAAACTAAATGTATACCCTGATAAAAAAACGGTAAGAAGACCAAAAAATGTCACCATGCCTAAACAGCAAAGTAAAAGAGGTGTTTAGAGGCAAAAAAGCATCCTTTAAAAAGTGGAAGTAAAGTCCTAGTGAGGAAAATACAAAGGAACATAAACTCTGGCAAGTCAAGTGTAAAAGTATAATAAGGCAGCCCAAGAAAGAATTTTAAGAGCACTTAACTGAAGACATAAAAACTAACAGCAAAAAAAAATTAAGTACATCAGAAGCAGGAAGCCTGCCAAACAGTCAGAGCCACTGGATGATGGAGATGCTAAAGGAGCAGTCTGTTGCTGTTGCAGAAAAGCATTGGTCTTCACTGAAGAGGATATAGGGGAGATTCCCACACCTGAGCCACTCTTTTTAGGTGATACATCTGAGGAACTGTCCCAGAATGAGCTGTCAGTAGAGGAGTTTTGGATAAATTAAACAGTAATAAATCACTAAGAGCAGACGGTGTTTACCCAAGAGCTCAGAAGGAACTCAGATATGAAGTTGCAGAACTACTAACTGTGATATGTGATCTATCTCTTAAATCATGGTCTGTACCAGATGACTGGAGGGTAGCCAATATAACACCTATTTTTTTAAAAAGGCTCCAGAGGTGATCCTGGCAATTATAGGCCCGTAAACCTAACTTTATTATCAGAAAATTGGTTGAAACTATGGTAAAGAACAGAATTATCAGACACATAGATGAACACAATAAATTGGGAAAGAGTCAACATGGCTTTTGTAAAGGGAAATCATGCCTCACCAATCTATTAAAATTCTTTGAGTGTGTCAGCAAGCATGTGGACAAGAGTGATCCAGTTGAAATAAAGTTTTTGGACTTTCAGTAAGCCTTTGATAAGGTCCCTTACCAAAGGCTCTTAAGCAATTTAGAAGTCATGTGATGAGAGGGAAGAGCCTTTCCTGGATCAGTATCTGGTTGAATGATAGGAAAGAAAGAGTAGGAATAAATAGTTTTCACAGTGGATAGAGATAAATAGATGAGTCCCTCAAGTATCTGAATTGAAACCAGTGTTGTTCAACAGATTCATAAATGATCTTGAAAAAGGGGTAAACAGTGAGGTGACAAAACTTGCAGATGATACAAAATTACTCAGGATAGTTAAACCCAAAGCTGACTGCAAAGAGTTACAAAGGGATCTCACTAAACTGGTCAACTGGGCAACACAATGTTCATAAGTGCAAAGTCATGCACACTGGAAAAAATAATCCCAGCTACACATACAAAATCATGGGCTCTAAATTAGCTGTTACTGCACAAGAAGGAGAACTTGGAGTCATTGTTCTCTTAAAACAGCCACTTAATGTTCAATGGCTAGCTAATAAAATGTTAGAAACCATTAGGAAAGAGAGAGAAAATATCATAATGTCAAGATATAAATTCATGGTGTGCCCACACCTTGAATATTGTGCGCAGTTCTGGTTGCCCCATCTCAGAAAAGATATATTAGAACTGAAAAAGGTTCAGAGAAGGGCAATGAAAATAAGGGTGTGGAGCAGCTTCCATAAGAGGAGAGATTAAAAAACCTGGACTCTTCATTTTAGAAAAGTGATGAGTGAGGGGGTATGATAGAGGTCTATAAAATCATGAAGTATATGGAGAAAGTGAATAGGGATCTGTTATTTTCCCCTTTACATACCACAAGGGGAATACATAACACATAACAAAACTAGGAATCACCCAATGAAATAAATAGGCAGTAGGTTTAAAACAAAAGGAAGTACTTCTTCACACAACACACAGTCAACTTGTGGAATTCGTTGCTGGGGGTGTTGTGAAGGCCAAAAGTATAACTGAGTTCAAAATTAGAAAAGTTCATGAAAGACATGTCTGTCAAGACAGACAGAGAACCCTCAACCATGCTTCTAGTTGTTCCCATCACTTTACACTTACACTGTAGACTGAAACTTAATAGGTTTCAGGGAGAGATGCAGAGTGACAGACCTGGAATCTTATTATATAGCTGTGTCTCAGATTTCTTTCTCTGACAATATATTTCCTTTGGATTGTTTTCTCCTAGATGCATCAGTTTATGGTTTTCCAAAATCCATCTCATTTTATTTCCTGATCATATTTCTAACTTCTCTATGTTATCTTAGTATTTTATGTACCCACAGTTGTTTGCAGCACCTTCCATATTAGTATCACCTGAAAATTGAATTAAATTCTTTGCATAACCTCTTTAAGATTATTATTGAAGATGTTAAGTAACATCAGACCAGTAATGCCCCACTAATCACCTCCATCCAATTTGTTGTTTTATTACTTTCTTTACTCTTTGTTTGCTCTTTCTGACAGTTTCTAAATCAAGTTCTTGAGCTCTCAACTATTTTAATCGATACTTTGAATTAGCACTTTGAAATTCCAAATTTCTACATGTGTGCTGACAGTTCAGAGGCCACAGAAATGCATAAGGCATGGAGATATGATACAACCATATCCAGTATATCCAACACTTTGGTTAACACGCTTGGTAAAATGAGCAATTTGGGGCTTTAAGACAACTAATGATTCTGTTATCTCTCCACCTGCTCTTTTCCACTTTGGCCCAGTGGGGCTCAGATAAGTTATGGAGATACATTTATCGAGTACTAGAGTTGAGGATAATGCCGTCATCTCCATTCTAGGTGCATCTATATTAGGAAAATGTTTGTTTTTCTGTATTGGTGCATCTTCACCATTGATCGAAACAGTGGGAGATGTGGGGCTGTGTGGAGTAATTAGTTCTACTACTCTGAGTAAGGTTAGATGACAGTATGATCAAAATGCCTGCACTTGTCTCTGTTGTTACTTCCATTGTGACTATAACTGCTTTCCTGTGCGGGAGCAGAAGAACACTTACAGATTATCTCAGTGCACACCCTAGAAGGCTCAGATGTCTACACAAAGAGAGCTGAAGAGTTTTCAGCCTATGTTAGACAAACGCTTGGCTAAATTCTACTCTCACTTGTACCAGTATAAATCCTGGGGACTTCTGGTCTGATCAGTGAAGTAGTTCCCAATTTACACTGGTGTAAACGAGATCAGAATTTGGCCCACAGGAAATAATGACAACAGACAAAGATGGAGGAAAAGATAAGAACAAATAGGAAGGTGTGAAGTGTAAATGATTTCTATGCCTATTCAAAGAACAGGTCTTTGCACTTGAGAATAAAGTATAAAAGAGAAGGAAACACCCCCTCCCCACCCACAAGGTAGAATCTCTGGTCCTGATTCTACAATTTGATCTGTGTGGGTTGACCTGTATGTGAAGTTCATCAGTTAATTTTAATGATAGCACTGTTTTCATGAGAAGTATTGTTACCTGTTTTTAAAAGTTCAGTTGCTGCTGTAAAAATAAGGGACTCTGGCTTGAATTAACTCCAAGACAACCTGCCCCTGAAGTCCTGACACACACATCACTCTCATTGATTTCAAAGGAAATTAGACACATGTAAGGTTTGTAGGCTGGGAGCACTGAGCTATTCACACATTGCCAGGGGCACTTCAGACACTGCAAGTGGAGAATCAACTCCCCCTTCATTCCTTCCTTCATTAGGGAAGTGCAAGGTCAAACTGAGCAAGGTCAAACTGGCTTCATTCAGGGTCACTGGAGTTTCCATGAACCTTTTAGAGTGTGGAGTCTTACATTCCCTTTTAGCTAAGATAGGAAGGACCCAATTCTGTTCCCCTCCCCTTATATACTGCGACCAACACTACTACTTGTGGAGTAAGGAATTACTCAGTAGAAGTAAGGATGGCAGAATGAAATGTAAGAAAAATAAGGTAACAAAAGAAAATAAATGAACCAAATCAGAAAAAAAAATAGTTCTCTCCCGTTTCTTACTTTTTTCCTCTCAAAAAAATGAAAGATTACCTGAAATGTCAGTTAAGCAGAGACATGTTATCTTAATAAATGAGCATGCAAGTATGTGCCCAGTAAGTTATTTGATTAAACAGGAAGCTAGAATCATATAGATATCCACAAATAAAGCTCCAAATCTAAACGAGTGTATCATTAGCTCATTTGTAAGCCTTTCCAGATGTAGCAGCAGTTCTGACTTTGGCAGCTTTCCAGTAGGTTGCCTGCAGTCTGAGCTTTCCTGTGTCCGCAGTGAGAACTGCAATGCCTTAGTCTTGAAGGAAAGGGCTCTGCAAAGCTGACGACAAATTTTACAAAGTAACAACCTGCCTCGTGAAGGATATTTCAGACAGATAACAGAGCAGAGAATGCCCCTTATCCTGTGGCCAAACTGCTGCAGTTTTACTGTGGATGTGTGATACTCTGCACTGCATTATGGAACACCCAGTGAAAGCCCCTTTGAGAAGATCATTTAGTGATCACATCAGAGACTCTACTGCTAGAGCCCTGGATGTTATCTGGAAAAATACAAGAGACAGACGACTGGCAGGTGAGGAGGGGGGTAAAAAAACATGTTTTAAAATACACAGGAATAATTAGTGGTATCATTTGCATAAGGTATGTCAGTGTCACTCCACACTATTTACCTATTATTTTCTTTCAATGTCATGTTACTTCAGTGCTCCCGCTTCAGTGGGACTGCGCAGGATTCTCCAGCTATGAGCTTGTGACATATATTTGAAAGAGCAGGAACAATGGATGTAACCTTTCACTGTTGAAATTATGTTGTGAATCCCTCACAGCGAAGTTACTGAAGCATTTTATTTTGCTATTAAGTCAGCTTCTGTGCTCTATTGGTATGATATGCTTCAGTGAGTTGCATTACAGACTGTTTCCTAGCCAAGAAGGATGTCAGTTGGAGTATCTGGGCTGTGCAGTGAAAGATTACTGGTATTTCCTTTGGCAAAGTTCTCACTGCTTTAAGGTCCAAGTGAGTGTCAGGTATGCCAGAGGCAGGCTTTTGAAATATAAATTAAGCATAACTATACAGTTACAATTCATATGCTCATATTTTGGCTTACAAGATGCAAAACATGTAGCAAACCATTATGGAGGCCTGGGAAGAAAATAATTAACCCATTTTTTTTCTTCTGTTTGTTGTCTGTCTCTGAGACTGCTTCTCATTTACATAAATGAAGGCTGTTGTTTTTATTGTCATAGCATTTAGATACCTCAGAAAAGGCAGCAGAAATACTCAGTGGGTGTGGCATATAAAAAAGACCACTTCAGTTTGTTTATTTACTTTTACTGGGAATGGCTTATTTTGGGTGGGTGGGGGAGTGTTTTTAATGATAGTGACAAGATTAGTCATCACTGTGATGTCCAAGAAAAAAACCTTTTGGATTCAATAATGTAAACTGAATGTTCACATCATTTTCATTTACTTGTCTGTAGAGAAAACAAGGGCAGCTAAATATTCCAAAGGCCTTTGTGATGGTGCACTAATGCCAGAAATTATTATATAAGATATTTTGGGGGAAGGCTGGGCAGGGATTATAAAGAAAAACATTTTAAAATGATTTACTTTTTCTTCAAGACAATAATAAAAATACATTACTACTAGAAAATGCTGTAGTTCTCTAAGTTATAGTAAGTAAAACTATGTTATCTGGCAACAGTTTTGCCATCGGATTATGTGATATGCCTCATTATACAGTAGCAGAGATATAAATATGCTTTAAACCATAGTAGATTATAAACAACTTCGGCCTGCTGTGCTGGTTATTAGGCAGCAAGATTATTTCTGTGGCTGTTTTCACAGATGCCACATCTTACTATGTAGCCTTTCATTATTTTTAGATTTCTGAAATCCCTTAAAAACACCCATTTCCTTCACTTTACCTTCCACCACTGAGTTTTACAAAAGAGGACCACATCGCTAGAGATGGAAATGTTGGATTTAAAGCTCCACACCTTAAGGTGTCAACAGCTAAACATAAGCTTGCTAGTGTCATTAAAGGCCAAGACACCAACCTTTCTTCCATGATCAACTTAATTTAGCAGTCAGCCATAGACTGAGTATCATGTCTCCACTGTCTTACAGAGACAGATGGTTTGGAGAAGGGACACTGGATTTTTCTCTGTGGAAAAGCACTGTGGAACATGGCATAAGAGCCGCAACATTAAGACCTGTTGCAGTCAAAAGCAAGGTGGGTGTACGACAACTGGATACAATGACGGGGAAAGTGGATAGGTTCATTGAAAAAACAAGGAGGTTATGCAAAATCTAGAAGAGTGAGGGTGGGTTGGCCAAGTGGTCCTTTATGTTTAATATTTTCTTATTTCCTAACCGGGGTGTTGCCAGGTCATCTGGATATTTGTTTACCCTTGGAACTTGTTTTCATTCCATCTGCTAGAGATTCTTGTGTGAAATGTTTTGAGTAAGCTTTTCAATTTACAGTTAAACCTGGTATGGCATTTACATCAACAGGCTCCAAGAATGTCTGGCTTACTTCCAAATAAGACAACAACAACCACAAACTCCCTTGTCTTCTACAAAATTGTTTTCCACTCATTGGTTCGCACAGAAAAACATGTAATGACACAGGTAATTTTTGCCTTCCCACAGCAAATGACAGATCCATGAAAATATGTAGGTTTTATCAGGACACAAAAAGTCCTTGTTAAATATAAATATATATATATGCATATATGCATATGATTGACAAATATCTGAGGAATACACAACTGCTAATTTATTTCTTGGGGCTGTCACATTCCTAGAAATGAGTGAGCATGTAACTCTTCAACCTCTTAAAATATGTTGATAAGGGTGGGTATGTTTTTATTCTTGATGGCAGACATTTGTGAGCAGCCACAGTCTTTATCAATACAGTGCTTAGATGTTGGAGTGCGCTTAAAAGTAGTGAGCATTCCATTTTTCAGGCTGTGCTGATGATCTGAGAGTTGACAAGTACAATAATACATTGGGATTGTTGTCAGCCAAATCGCTTTATTTAATCATCAGGCTGGTACCCAGATATACAGCACAATACAGAACTGCATTGAAAATATTCAGGATTCATTTCTGTAAAATACAATGCTAGTACTGGATGAGATCAATAGAGAGACAATAAAAAGCACAAAACATCAAATAACTTTATGCTGGTCTATTGATTTACACTACAGTATTAGAAGTACATGAAGAGTAAATGACAGTAAAATCAATGTTGCAATTAGATAAGCAAACTTTCTTAATAGGACGCACCTCAAAAAGCACAGGGTCCAAGTAACTAACAAGGGAAAGAAGAAAATGTGAAAAACTCATTCCTTGTGGCATATGCAATAAGAAAATCATCTGAACAATGTTCGGCCTTGGAGTGGCCAAAAATTAGCAAAGACGTAAGCCTGTGCACAGTGATGGCCAATCCTGCAGTTCAGTCCAACACAAGGATCAGACAGCTAGAAACATCTACTGTAAACTTTTGGGCAGCCAAGTAAGGAGGATATCCTGGAAAAATACCATCATGGAGAAAAAAGAAGAGAGATTTCCCAAAAATATCCTGACATAAATATTATATGCTGAACTCTAAATGACATAGTGATTAGTGCTTCTCATGAATAGCAAAAAAGTCATCAATTATTAAAAATAATTCATGGAATTAAGAAATGTTTTTGACTAAAAAATGACCTGTTGTGCTGGTGTACTGAAAAGGGGCTGAGAAGGGATAAGGCCCCCCTTCTCACCACATCCCCCTCCCTCAGTCTACCACAGCCATAAGGTAGGATACCCTGCATTGCTCCTCTATGAAGGAGCAGTAAGGTGCACTACAAGTTGCTTTCACCTTGGTTCCCCAGGAGCCAACCTGGACTATGCTGGCAGAATGACTCATGACCCTCTGCCCTGTTCAACTCTTCTTCCACACTCTCTCACCACCTTGTGTAAAGACAAGATATTGCTTTTACAGTCCAGCAACATTCAATACGTCAGAAATCATTGCAACGCCATGCCAGCAGTGTTGTTGTGGGGATGTCAAGTGGGAGCATCATGTACCTATTGGAGGGGGATGAAAAAAGCATGTTTGTCTTGATTTATTCATTGCTATATAAGCCATACTTCATAATTCTTTTTCAGAGTGAACTTCAGTAGTCATGAAAGTGAAGGATCTCTACTTGCAGCTAATACTGGCTAACGGGGGCAGGGAGAGGGAGCAGTGTGCACACATGAGCATGCACAAAATCTGACACTGTATGATCTTAGAATATTGAAAGCTAGGGCTGTCAATTAATCGCAGTTAACTCATGCGATTAACTAAAAAAAATAATCGTGATTAATTGCATTTATAACAATAGAATACCAATTGAAATGTATTAAATATTTTGGATGTCTTTCTACATTTGCAATATTGATTTCAATTACAACACAGTATACAAAGTGCATAATGCTCAGTATATTTTTTATTACAAATATATGCACTGTAAAAATGATAAACAAAAGAAATACTATTTTTCAGTTCACCTCATACAAGTACTGAAGTGCAATCTCTTTATTGTGAAAGTGTAACTTATAAAGGCAGATTTTTTTTTGATTACATAACTGCACTCAAAAACAAGAGTGTAAAACTTTAGTACCTACAAGTCCACTCAGTCCTACTACTTATTCTGCCAATCGCTAAGACAAACAAGTTTGTTTACATTGACAGAAGATACTGCTGCCTACTTCTTACTTACAATGTCACCTGAAACTGAGAACAGGCATTCGCATGGCACTTTTGTAGCTGTTGTTGCAAGGTATTTACATGTCAGATATGCTAAACATTTGTATGCCCCTTCATGCTTCAGTCACCATTCCAGAGAACATGCTTCCATCCTGATGATGCTTGTTAAAAAAATAATGCATCAATTAAATTTGTGACTGTACTCTTTGGGGGGAGAAATGGATGTCTCCTGATCTTTTACAATTGCAATTAATCACAAGATTAAAAAAAATAATCACTTGACAGCCCTATTGAAAACTAATCCATCAAACACAAATAAAACAATAAGAGCATTTCCCATTGCTAGGATGCAGTAGAGAAGCACCTCAAGATACAATCTGCCTGTATATATCTGTCCCTATCTATAAGGTTGCTGGTCAGGTACTAGGCATTAGTATAGAATATCAGTAGAATTATACTGTTTGAATATTTTACAAAATGAAAAAATGGTCAGTAGGTACTACAATAGCCAACCAAAACAGATTTAAGGCCAGGTCTCAAAAGGTGATTTGTATTTACAGACCAACGTTTTAAAATGAGGAACAGATCCTCAGTTGATGTAAATTGTCATAGCCCTTTGGCCACAATGGACTTCAGCTGGGGATCTGGCCCTGGGTGTCTAAAGATAGGCATCTGAATCCACATTTAGATACTTTAGGGCTTGTCTCCACAGTGCATTAGTCTGCACAGAGGGGTGTAAATTGTAATACATGATAGCATGTCACACACTAACTGGCTAGGATAGCCCCTGCTGCTACACATTAAAAGCCGCTTAGTCTGCTTTAGTGTCCCATTTCAAAATGTACTGCATTAACGTGCACTAGGGAACTTTTAGTGTGAACCAGCAGGGTCTACACAGGCCAGTTAGTGCACAATACATTGATGCGCACTAGAGTTTACGCCCCTCTAGAGTGGACTAATGCACCATGTAGACAAGCCCTTAGTAAGGTGCCTGATGTTTCAGAAGTACTGACCACCTTCTACTCCAACAAGCATTACCCTGGTGTATCTGGGTATAGAATATTGCCTGAAAAGTGTAGCTGCACAAATATTTTAAAAGTTGAAAATAAATATGTTGAAAGGCTTGAAGGATGTTTTGCATTTTATTTCATTTTATTTTCACAATCTTTTTAATTAGTAGCTATTATATTTAAGTTATAATATAAGGAGGGTTCTTTAACAAATTGGAATAACCTCTCTAGTGAAAGGCAACATGGTGGTACAGAACTGAATTACAGTACAGTATTTACATCTGTTAAATTGTCTCAGTCTACATTCCCTGCCAGAACACAGAGCAGAATGTCAGTCAGAGGTGATGAACAAACAAGAGTAGGATTCAGAAAATCATGAGGAAGAGGAAAAGATTGAAGGAGTGTATGGAAGGTCAGGGAGATAAGAAATTGAGGTAGGATCAGATTTGTGTAGGATGGGAAGAGTAGCAAAGAGTAAAAGGGGACAAAATGACACACAGTAATTCATAGAATCATAGAAGATTAGGGTTAGAAGAGACCTCAGGAGGTCATCTGGTCCAACCCCCTGCTCAAAGCAGGACCAGCTTCAACTAAATCATCCCAGCCAGGGCTTTGTCAAGCTGGGCCTTAAAAGCCCCTAAGGATGGAGATTCCACCACCTCCCTAGGTAACCCATTCCAGTGCTTCACCATCCTCCTAGTGAAACAGGTTTTCCTAATATCCCGTCTGAACCTCCCCCACTTGAGACCATTGCTTCTTGTTGTGTCACTGCCACCACTGAGAACAGCTTAGTTCCATCCTCTTTGGAACCCCCTTCAGGTAGTTGATTTTTCACTTTCATACATACTCACTCACCAACATTGTTAGGAAAAAGAAACAAATAAGGAACCTGATCAACAGATCTTGAACATACCTGCTATTTGAAATTAATTGACTTTCAATAAAGGGCAGACTTAATTTCCTTACTAAAATGATTTGTCGATACCAGATGTTATACATAAAAGTTTAAAAGATGTATTGCTAACTCTTCTTAGACTATCTTCAGACTGCAATAAGAAAACAGGTTTCTGCAAGTTCAGATAAACTGTACTCAGAATAGCTCCTCTCTTTTCTTTGTGTTATTTTCAGAGAAGGTAGAAAGATATTTGCTAACTCCCTGCAAAATTCACTTTACTTTTGCATGTGTGTGCACGTGTATATGATAACTGGATAAATAGTTCAGTAGAGCTGGTTGAATATTTCTTTTGACATTTTTCCATTTTCAAAAACCAGAAACAACTAAGGAATTTTAAGGGGAAGGTTTGGCAGGGTGGTGGAATTAGTTTTCCCCTCCTTCCCCCCTCTCAAAAAAAACCAACCGCCAATATTCATGATTTTTTTTTTAATAGGATTACTATTTTCTACAAAACTCTATAATTCAGTAGTCAAACTTTCTTCTGAATTTGGCTAGTGTAACTCAAAAACCTAGTGGAAGGATATAAGAAGTAGTTAATCAATATGTGGCCTTATTACTGAAGTGTGGTGAACTTAATAAATGTGTTTTGGTATAAAAGATGATATTGGGCAAACATATTCTTGGTGACTATTAATATACATTTAAAAAGAGAGAGACAAGTCGACATTTAGATACCCAGGATAAATATATTGCAAGATTTTTCGGCTGTGCTGAAGAGGTACAGCTCCCATTGAAGTAACTGGCAGATTTGAGTGCCCACCACCTCTAAAAACCAGGCCTATGTAGCTAGACAGATGTAGCGATCTGTAGTTCTCTAGTAATATAAACATAAAGATACATATGATGTGTGTATGAATATATAAATTGTTCATATATGACAGACAGATGGTCTGTTAAATTTTTGTCTGCATTATTTAGCTATATAAAGCATTTTGTGATAGCTTTTATTTGAAAGACACTATACACTGCATTTATCTTACCAAAGATTCAAAAAAAAATTTTTAAAGACTAGAAAGGACCATTGTGATCTCTTGTATAACACAGGCCATAGAGCCTCACCCTGTAATTTATGCATCAAGCCCATAACTTTTGTTTGAACTACAGCACATCTTTTTAGAAAGACATCAAGTCTTGATGTAAAGACTTCAAGGGATGAAGAGTCCACCACAACCCTAGGTAGGCTGTACTAAGAGCTAATTGCCTCTCTCTTTAAAATTTGCGCCACCTTTCTAGTTTGAATTTGTCTAGCTTCAACGTCCAATCATGAGATTTTGTTATCCTTTTCTTTCTGCTAGATTAAAGTGTTGTCTGCTATCAGAAATTTCTTCCTGATAGAGGTACTTGTAGACCATGATCAAATCACCTTTTAATCTTCTCTTGGGTTAACTAAATAGATGAAGCTTCTTGAGTCTCTGAAAGGCAAGTGTTCCAGACCTCAAACCATTCTTGTAGTTCTTTACTGAGCCCTTCCCAATTTTTCAACATCCTTAAAAAAAACTGTGGACACCAGTACTGGACAGGGTAATCAAGTAATGATCTCTCTAGTACCATATACAGTAACTCCTCACTTAAAGTCGTCCTGGTTAACGTTGTTTCGTTGTTACATTGCTGATCAATTAGGGAACACGCTCGTTTAAACTTGTGTCGTTTGGCAGCCACCTGCTTTGTCTACTGCTTGTAGGAAGAGCAGCCCATTGCAGCTAGCTGGTGGGGGCTTGGAACCAGGGTGGACCAGCAGCACCCCTATCAGCTCCACGTATCAGCTCTGCTCCCCTAAGTTCCCTGTGCAGCAGCTACCCAGCAGTCTAGCAATTGCAGCTGTCCCTCCCCGCACTGCCATGTGCTGCTTCTGCCCTCTGCCTTGGAGCTGCTCCTCGAGACTCCTGCTTGCTGGGTGGGGGGAGGAGAGAAGGAAGAGGGGGGCAAATGTCAAGGTGTTGTCCTCCCCCCTGTTCTCCGTTTACCCCATCTTCCATAGAAATGCAGTGATACACCAGGGCTCAGGACAGAGGGCGCTTGAAGCAGCTGTGGTCTCAGCAAGCTGATCTGATTAACAAGGCAGGGTACTTTAAGGTGAAATGTGCATATCTCCCTCCATTCCTGCTGCCTTGTAGAGTGAGAGAGTTAACCCTTGATGGCTCAGCCAATTGCTAGTTCATCATTTAGCAGTAAGGGAAAGTATCCACTCCTCCTCCTCCCATCCTGCGAATCAACTGCACGGAATTTTCATCGATCATGTGACAGTATTAAATTGTTATAAAACTTATACTGTTGTGTGTGTTGTGTTGTGTGTGTGTGTGTGTGTGTGTGTGTGTGTGTGTGTGTGTGTGTGTGTGTGTGTGTGTAAGACTAACCCCTGGAACCTAACCCCCTCATTTACATTAATTCTTATGGGGAAATTGGATTCACTTAATATCATTTCGCTTAAAGTCACATTTTTCAGGAACATAACTACAATGTTAAGTGAGGGGTGATTGTACAGAGGTAATACCACCTGCCTACTCCTGTTTGGTGATTGCCTTTTTGGCTTCAGCATCACACTGGGAGATCAGTTCAGTTGATTATCCACAAAATACCTAAGTCCTTTTCAGTTTCACTGCATTCAAAGATATTGTCTGCTGTCTTGTGTGATCTACATTCTTTGATTCTAGATGCCCTTACATTTGACAGTACTAAAATGCTTGTTGTTCAAATGAGCCCACTTTGACAAGTGAGCCAACTCAGTCTGTATCAGTGAACTATCCCCATCATTATTTACCTCTCCTCCAATGTTTGTATCATCTACAGACTTTTCCAGCAATGATTTTTATATTTTCTTCCAGATCAGTGATAAAGATATTGAATAGCAGTCGGCTAAGAACACACCTCCCTAAAATGATGATTCCCCATTTATAATTCCTTTTTGACATCTATCAGTTAACCAGTTTTAATCCATCTAATATGGGCTACATCGATTTTAATACACTGCTAATTTTTTATGAGAATGTCCATTTGGAACTCAGTCATATGCTTTACAGAAGTCTAAGTATATTATGTCCATGGTTACCTTATCAACTAAACTTGTAATCTTATCAAAAAGATGTCAAGTTTTCTTATCAGACCTATTTTCTATAAAACCATGTTGATTGGTATTAATTATGTTACCATCCTTTAAGTCATCAGCTTTTCCGTGATTTTGCCTGGGATGAATGTAAAGTTAACTGGTCAATAGTTACCTGGATCATTCCATTTACTCTTCTTAAATATTGGCACAAATATTATTTTTCTTCTGTCTTCTAGCATTTCCCTAGACTGGAACTTCTAAGATTTATTAAAAGTCATCATTAATGGTTCAGAGACTTCCTCAGCAAATTTTTTCGACACTCTTAGGTACAAGTTATCAGGTCCTGCTGATTTTAAAAATGTTTACTTTTAATACTTGCGCTTTAACATCCTTCCTAGTTACTGATGGAGTAGAAAGCATTTCCTTGTCACTGTAACATAGATACAAGTATGTTGTTCTGCGTTTTCCAAATTCAGAACAGAAAAAAATATTAAATATTTTTCCTTATCTGTTTCATGATTGACATTATAGTATTAGAACTATAATGTTGTTACGGTTTTGTTTGTTCCTGGTATATTTAAAGAAGTTCTTCTTGCTGCTGTTAGTCTACTGGCAATAGAGTTTTCGTTTGATACCTTTATCTTCCCTAATCAGTTCTCTGCATTTCCTAACTGCTGGTTTGTCACAGTGCTATCAACTTCCTCATTTTTCCATTTGCTATGTATGTTTTTTATTTTTGTTGTTATTTTTACTTCCCCTCTGAACCAGGATGGCTTTTTAACAGAAGGAGCCTTCTCGGGGGATTGTGAGTTTTTTTGGGTCATCTAATAAAGCATTCTTAAACAACTTCTAATTATCATTCTTATTTTTTGTGTTTATTTTTTTTCCACTCACTGAATTTTGCTCATGATTATTTTCAGTTGCCCCTGTTTAAAGCACCAACTCTACAGGGTTTCACATTTTACCTATCCTTATCCTCAGAAACGTATTTTCTGCATGTACAGGGAATATATTGCTTTAAATGTTAGCTCAGTAAGTGTCTTGAGGTTGGAAGAATATAATATATTTGGTTAGTGGCTGTGTGGGTGTAGATGAGGTCATGTTTTACAAAATATGCAATTATACAAGATACCACACATTGAGTGCATTGTGAGGCCTCAGGCCAATCGCTTTCCACCACTTGATATGGCAGGATGCAGTGAAAGAATTATTGATCATTTCTTCAGACTGAAAGCTGCCAACTGTTTTTATCAGGTTAAAGTTTTCTCACTTCTGCAAAGGGTTTTTTGTTATCCTGAGAGTTACCTGAAAAACATGTTGTTAAACTAGTATTTGAGGGGAATAAATGGGTTTTATAATTCATCACAAGTTCAAAGTTCAGACTACATATGTGATCGCCCATAGATCTTCGTGCACTTGTCTTCACGATACATATACATCATATGTTTTTATATATTTGGAAAATGTTGGTTACACTCGTATTATAACTGTATATGGAAAAATAAAATATTTCACTTTGTTTTTTAAACAGGGGAAGTTTGACATTTGTAGTGCAATGTTTTTGAGCCAAAATCCCCAGATTATGACTGAAATACATTTTGTTGTTGGGTCTTTTCCTATACTTTATTCTCTTAATTTGTCACTCTCCAAAGAAAAATGTGAAGAAATGTTGAAATGATCTGAAGAGGTTGTAGGGTGAGATTTCTGCTGCTTGTTTTCAGCTGTTGGAATATTTTGTTTCTAGCACGTTTGCACTTCTAATTTGAAGGGTGATATGAGTGGAGTTTGTAGTTATCATACAGCAATGCAAGTGAAAGTGCACTTTCTCTGTCATCTTGGCTATTTTTAACGGGTATTTCAGTATAACACCACCACATTGCAGTTTGGGCAGGATGAGGAGGTGGAGAATTGTAGCTATTGTTTTGACATATTTCACTATATGTTGAATTTTAAACATTTCCTTCATGCAGTTCCTCTGTCATTTCCTTAACCAGAATGCAATAATGGCATTGTTTTGTTAACATTTATTAAACAAAAAAAAAAGGAGCACCCAGTACACTGAACACATTATGAAAGTGAGTGTTAAGAAGATTCTCATGTATACAAGTTAGAACAGCTAGGGGGTTTTATGGAAGTATACACTATTTTCAGCATTCTTGTTTTCCAGTCCTCTTAGTCAGTTCCATCACTGAAACAAACACAGTCTGATGTCATGTCCTGTTGTTGAGCTTTTAGGTTTGTGTATTTAGAAAATTTCTGGAATCTGTAAATTTTGGAATTAGTTTTATTGTGATCCTGGAAACCCAAAATATTTATAAAGATCACATGCAATTGCGAGGAATGGAGGAGATACACATAGGGAAATGCTCAAAGCCTGTCCCTGTAGGCGATGAGCACTCCTGTCCACCAGCCGAAAGAGTTTGAGCACCACCACATTAATTGTTCAGCTTGCATCTGGGAAGCTGCATGTTAGGATTCCAGGATATGCCCCCTTATCTGTATTTCTCAATGTTCTGAAGCCTAAATGTGGTTTGCATGGTGAATAGGAACCAAAAACAAGAGATGAGGACAACATTATATCTGTTCTCTGTGGCCCCAGCTTTGATTCAACATTGTGGATGTTATTAAACTATATTATTAAAATTGAAACACAACAAGATCCTTGAATGAAGTTCATCCTAATGGCAGACAATTGAGAGGTGTGCCCCTTTGAATATCACAATTCTTTGCATGTTCATGTGTTTCCCAAGATCCAGGGGCTGAGTTTCTTGGTTTCCAGGACTGTGTTCCCTTGCTGCATTGTATGGGCATTTCACACATTTGAAAGATTATTATATTATTGAAGCTTTTCTCAAAGTGCTGAAAAGTGATGTAAGTGCTGAACTGCTTTACTGCTTTGTTTGTTTGGAAGAGCCTCCCTCAACAAATATTACAATCTCTACAATTCCACTAACATCTGGACAGTTTCCTTACGTCAGAGTTTGGTTGATGAGTTCCAGATGTTATGACTTATTGATATTTTCATTAACTTCTGAGCAGTCCTGTCTTTCTGTTTTGTTTGCAGACTCCAACTTCTTAATACACCAGTGTTGTTGGAGGTAAGGAATGAAATTAGTGTTTGGCACCGACCTAGAGCAACTGAATTCTCTTGTTACCATGTGCATTCTCAGTTCTGTTACAGGATATGCAGCCTGTGGGAAGGTCAGCTCTAACCCCAACTAAGATAAGGAAAATTTCACTGGCCTGCTATTTCCAATTAAAATGAGTTACACGAATTGCTAATTCTGCTCCCAATTTAACTTTATACATTGAGTTACCCAGACAATATGAAGCACAGCAAATAAGATAGTATTAATAGGGAGCATTCTCAACTTTTTTCACTTCTTATAACGTAACCGTAACAATCATTTAGAGAATACTTATTGCTCTGAAAGAATACCACCATTGCCTCACTTTCAGGAAGAAGCTCAGTTCTGTGGTTGGTTGCATATTAGGAATCAGCTGCATACTTATTGTAAGTGGTAAGGAAGAAAATGGAAAAAGTGGAGATAAGCAGGATATGTAAAACTACATATCTATTCAGCTGACTGATTATCTTCTATGGAGATACATGTATTTTATGTTTGCTAGTTTTATGGTAGAACTCCTAGAGGATAAGAATTGGAACAATTCTCCCAAGTTAATTCCATCTGCACTTTTTGGAAGTAGTTGCAAGTAAAATGAATGACATCAGAACAACTTTGCTTTCCTTGTATTGCTGTTCTGGAGACTTGGGTCAAATTTTCAAAACTAGCTCTGAAACTGCACTTGAAACTTTTCCACAAGCAAACCCTACATTTGTGTGTGCAAATCATATTGTGTGTGTGTGTGTATGTGATTTGCTGCTATTTCTTAAGTAGCATGAGTGTACTTGTCACCATATAAGACACAGATATTAAAAACTAAAAGTCCTTGCTTCAAAGAGTTTACAAGAAGGGAAACAAACAGAATGACAGTACTTAATGGGAGAAGCAGAGGAAGAAGATATGTTAGCTCTTTCTCTCTCACATACACGTACATTATGTTTTTATATTAAAAATATATACTGATGTAAGCCACTGCTGCGTAAAGGGCACAGAAGGAGAACTAACTGAGCCCCCTGGTTCCTCCCTGCAGAGCCAAGACTTCCAACTTCCACGAGTGAGGTATGGGCTGGAGTCCAACAGGGACTGCCTCACATCTTTGAATAGGAGAAACTCCATAGCCACCTCCTTCACCAGGGGGTTAGAGCCTCAAGTGGTCCACTGATATCAGCAGTTCTAGACTCTGTGATGGCTTCTGTGGTTGATCATTGCCTTTTGGATAGGAGAGGTGAGAGAAAGGGGAGTATTTGAGTAGGAGCTTAGGTAATGGGTAGGCCCTAGTATCACCTTCACAGCCCTGGTGCTCACTGACATCAGCCCCTGGACTGCAGAAGAAAGGGTGAGAGAATCCTCCTCAGACCCAAATGGTTCCCTAACCCCCACTTGAGGCATCCCAAGGGGAGAGGAACTTGTGGCTTATGTAGAGAGGGAGTTGGGAGGATAGCTTACCTATGGTATACGTGTTATGTATACTAAAAGGAACTAATCATGTTGGATGGGGGGATGGTTTGGGAATAATCTATATAGAAGGAATAAAACAAATATACTGTACAAGTGAAAAATAAAATAATATGAAAATAATGGGCAGTGAGCACTAAGTCACTTTTTCTGGAGTCAGAGGAAATTTTAAGAAGGCATGGTGTTCTGTGGTGGTTGGCAATTTTTAACATAATTTATTTTAAACGTTTAATTCATTGCCACCTAGTTGTGCACAGACATTGCAGGATATGATTACTGTTATCTCATACTCCCTCCCCACCACCTTCCCCATTTGTCTTTAGTTAGATCCTAGGCTTGTGTCTTTTTATGTGGTTGTACAATGGGGCCCTCATTCAGATGCCCATTTTTGGCTGTTACTCTACTTTAAAGAGTTATACAATACAATATATTTCTCAAACTCAAGCAAATTTGAAGCTCAATCAGTGAAAAGTTTGCACGCTCATCTGGGAATGTTCATGGCTGCCTTTCAAAGAGAAATTGTGGGGGAAGAGCTAGTATTATGCATTCCATTTTCTCTGGTAGTTTTATTTTGAAGTTATAGCTTCATAATTAAGAAATTTGTTACTTCAGAAGTCTGACATTGATTTGGTAGAGGAAATAATTCAGAACCTTCACAAGGCTCTGCAGTCTCTGGTCTTAGGTGAAGTGTGTCACTGCCTATTGGCATTTCATGAAGCCTGTTAGCCTCTAATCTATTGGCATTCACAGATGCTCAACCTGAAAGCTTAGCAGTGCCTTTTTAGAGTTTTTTTTTATAGATTCATTAAATTTATTTTAAAAATCATAAAACATTTCTTACAAAACAGCATTACATTCTGCACACTACTTTGAATGGATGTCAGGAACATGTAGACTACTAATATTCTCCCCCTTCAAAAAAAATACAGTGTACATAAAGCAGAGTGTTCACAATAGTTACAGAAAAACATTACAAATTACCACCAACTAACAAAAATAAAAACCACTCTCTCTGCTGCTGTTTCAAAATTCCAATGTTAGTCTCACATGCCACCCCGTTTCCCCCACACACACACATTTGTAAGGAACTAAAACATTACATCTGGTGGACAGCAAAGCTTTCACTACACCTCAAATGCAGAACACCTATGAAGCAGAGGAATGCTGGCTTTTTAAACAGAAGCAGATAAAAAAAAAAGATGCAGGACTCCTTCAGTTCTTCACTAGTTTTAGAAAAACTTTCCAGAATACTGCTTGTGCCCTGCATTACTTAGGCAGCTTGATGTTCTATATTTGTAGTTTGGCAGTCACCCTAACATAGCAAAGGGTCTGCCGCTCTAGCTGATATAACACTGGGCTGCACTAGGGATCCAGAAGATGACTTCAGCGCATGCCCCTGCTTCTTGTTGTCTGTCTTGGCAGACAAACTCCAGGTATTTAACTAGCACCAATCCACAGCATGTCTGCGTGATCAGTGAAATTGCCATTTCTTTTGGTCATTTGCATAGTATTGCCAAAGTGTGTTCCTTTTGATTGTAAAGCTATCAGGTGTTATTCCTGGCTGTCCAGAAATTGAAACAGCATCTTGTGCTTCTTTTAGTCAGTCAAAAACCTGGTGTTTTTCAGGACAGTTGAACTACAGCTGAATCCATGAAATGCATAGAAGATAGATTCACACTGCAAGGCTGTCTGCCTTAATAAATATATCTCTGCAGTAATAGTTTTGGTGCACTGTGCTGTTCTGCAGCCTTTCACTGTGTAGTTTCATTTGTCCATCTTTGCAGTAGATGTTCAGTCACTGCTTCAGCCAAACTGTATAGCTGCAGATAGGAAGCTGTACATCTGAGACTGCCAGCACATACCCTATAAACAATGTTTTGAACCCTAAACAAGCACAGCAACATGATTGGGATGGTAACTGGGATTGTAAAGGGCTGTGAGAACTGCCTGAGGGTGGTTTTCATGCTCTTTGGGCTACCGTAATATGTTGTTGTTATAAGTTGTTTTATTATAAATATTATTATTCCTCTCACTAGGTGCTTGATCCTGCACAATTAAAGTTAATGGAGGCTGCTCTTGGACTTGAATGAGAACAGGATAAGCCATAAGGGCCTGATCCAAAAGCTCAGACTCACTGGAAGTCTTTTCATTGAGTCCAATAAGCTTTGGATCACTCTCTAGTGGTGCTACATGTCTGAGGTGTAGGTAACACTGCTCTAAAGCCAAAATGCTTCTGAAATAAATGTAGTCAAACTTTACTAATTCTGGGTCACTGAGAATGAAAATGATGCTTAAAATTGTTGATTGGCTCTAGTCTAGCTGTTGGGCTCCAGACTACAGCAGTGGAATCTCCTGGCAGGTGATGCTAGGGTTTCCACGTTCCGTTGACGTCAAAGATCTTGCCCATTCTTCTTCATGAAAGGTGATCTTGAGCGTGCAACAAACATCGCTGGTAATTAGCACCCTCACATCGTTCACGACCAGATGAGTTGAGACTGTTCATTGCTCATCAAAGACGGAGTCTTAACGCTTTTTGCTGTCATAATGCAATGTTTTAGCCAATCAATTCCAGTTGTCATGCAGTCCATATGAAGACAATCTATGACAACGTGAAACACTTTGAGGTGCCTAAACTATGCCCCAACATCAGTGGCGCTTTTGGTGATTTTGAAGGTGTTGCTCTCTGCTTGGGCTGCAGACTGGATACACAAGTACTGCTGTTTTTCTCGTGAATGGGATAGTCGTGCAAGAGACTTCCTACTACATCAGAAAGATGTGGCCACTCCGACAGTCACTGGAGCCTGGGAGGAAAGTTCAGCATCCACCACTTGTTTGAATCAAGGAAGATTTTGTTTACCACCCTACACATCAGCTGGGTCTGATGAAGAACTTTGTCAAGGCACTGAAAAACACAAGCGCTTTCACGTACCGTCCGGGGAAAATTTCCAAGTTAAGTGAAGCGGTTAAGATAAAGGAAGGTGTCTTTGTTGATTCCTCCAGAATCGTGAACTTTTCGAGATGATCATTTGCCATGACTGCATGGCAAGAAAAAGACGGCATGGAAAGCCTTCCTAGTAGTGGTAATAAAATTTTCTCGGAAACAAACAAAGGGAGACAACTACAGGTTATTGGTGGAAACCTCCTCTGAGCATACAAAAGCCTTGGTCAACATGTCACTAAAGATACAGTTTTTGCACTGCACTAGATTTTTTTCCACCGAACTGCGGAGCAGTGAGCGACGAGCACGGGCGAGCGATTTCACCAGGACACTTTGCAACAAGTTGGAAGAAAGCTGTCAGGGCAAATAAGCCCATCAATGTTGCAGACTATTGCTGGACAGTACAAGAGTGCTCCATTAATGAATTACAAGAGACAAGCAAGAAGCGCTGTGTAGAACACTTAATAGGACTAAACTATGTACATAATAGTTTTTTGCCTTTGTTTTCAATCAATTGTATTTTCTATACCCTTTTGCTGATTTTAAGTGTTACATAACAGGACAGGGAAATATTCTCATGTAGAACCATAAACACATGAAAAGACCTAGGTTTACAATTTATGATTAAAACTCTACTATCTACACAATATACATAGACATAAAATGTAAAAACTTAAATATCTTAGAAACAGTAGCCAATCAGTTGTTTTAATTGTCATATTTGAATTCAGCACATCCAAATACATAATAAATACCACATTTTATCTCTGAAGCAGATGACTTCTCAAAAATTGTAGACCAGTGTAATTGTTCATTAAAGGATGGGGCATATTGTATTTATAATTATAATTATAATTAGTCAGTGTAAAAAAAAGTTAAATCCAGTTAGCAGAACTCATTCATTTATCTCTGTAAATAAATAGTTCTAGCCAATCTACCAAAATGGACATGTGCCAGTATAACAAGACCAGACCAAATCTTCAGTTTCTCAAGGTGGCTACTTTAATCACCTGGACTGTGACTAGAATACAGTATTAGTATGCAGTATCTGTGACTCAAGGCTCTTAAAGTTGTAGCATGCTTCCATGAGACTACATTCCCCACAGGAGATTGTGGTAGGTGCCTGGGGATCACAATAACTTCCTCAACTCCTTGCAGGGCCACAGGAGTCAGGCAATGTGACATTTTTATATACACACCTCTCAAAGGGAAGGACGGGTGGTGAGATCTGCACTACTCTGCAAAGAGCAGGTGCAATAAGAGTGACAATAATTTCACACCCATGCAATGAGGAGCCCAGGGGATGATCAGTGGCAATTCTATAATCATGGAATGATCCCTGTGCTCCAAAATACACTATAATGCAAGTAAGCTTTGCCATAATTCGACAGATTAACCTCTTGTCACTCCCAGGATTGGGAGAAATGCAAATTGCTTAGGACCTCCTTTGCCTAGTGCGTTTAACAATCCTGAGCATGAGCCAGGTACAAAAGAGGATTGTGTCTTTCATGTTTTTATTCCTATTCTTTCTTCCCTCTGCCTGCCAGTCCCATAGTCGAACCAGCAATAGCTCAGTTTAAAGAACATTTTGGGAATCCTAGAAAACAGGGCAAATGAAATTTTCCCTAATATATTTAAGAATCTAGGTTTTTTGAGGGGGTTTGGTGGTGGTGTGGGGGGTTGTGGTTTGTTTTTTTTTGGTTGGTTGGTTGGGGTTTTTTTTGCTGTGAATGAACACAAACCCTAGTTTAATAAATAATAAATATTCGTTACTAGTGCCAATGTGCTTGTCATCCCAGAGAGCTCAAAGTGCTTTATAGAGAAGGTACATGTCATTATCCTCACTTTACAGCTGAGAAAAATAAGGCACAAAAATAAATTGTCTTTCTCAATGTACCTAGCAGGTCATTCCAAGTGAAACCTTGCTTGACTCCATTCTCCATCCCTAATCTGTCACTTGTCAAACATGTATTTTTTCCAATGGGCTGATACAGGGGTTTTTATTTGGCCCAATAAGCTTGGGTATCCCCACTGGAGTCACTCTGCCTTACTTCCTTCTGAAGCTTAGCATTCTGACCCAATGCTCTTTCATTAAAAACTTGACAAATTAAAGCTTAGACTATACGAACATCATAAGTAGTTGCGCTTCTGCTAACCAGTTAGTACTGTAGTTCGTGTTGAACGGCACTCATTATTTTTCCTTTCATTTTTATAACAGGAGGAAGATAAAATAGTTGGTCTGATCTTATTCAGAGTCGGATGCAGTTGGCCACTAACATCAAAGATTCCCATTCTATTAACTTCAGTGGGCATTGGTTTAGACCTTGACGCACAAGCAAACTGGAGTTACTCCAGTGCAGTCAGTGGATTTACTTCAATTTACACTGGTGCAACTTCAAGCAGAATTGGCACCTTCTTGTCATCTGACTTGACTAACATACTAGAGAGAAGATGTTTTTATGGTCTCAGATGGATTATGGAAGAGAGAAATCAGTCATTAGCAAAGATGAATTAGTTTAAGTAACAAGCTTTGAAGGATATTGACAGAAATAGAATTCTAATGGGAAAAAAAATAGCTTGATCGTCTTATGTGATCTTTTCTCTTTGAAGTGATGGAGAGGGATTGTTAGTGCATCTGAAAGAGTGAGTATATTATGTACCTAAGTGCATGTGAAGAAATGATTTCATTTTTCATTTTTTGCCTGAATAGCAGAAAAGATGAACAACAAACTTTTTAGTTCTCATTTTACGTAGTCCAATTTAGAATCATAGAATATCAGTGTTGGAAGGGACCGCAGGAGACCATCTAATCCAACTCCCTGCTCAAAGCAGGACTAATTCCCAACTAAATCATCCATATCTTAGTTAGTAGTATTTATAATTCTCATCTTGCTCATAGGCCATCTTACATTAAGTCGCTAAGGTTAGAGTCCTCAGAGAGCTCATCTGAAAGTTGAAACAGTAGTTCCTGATCCTTGCACCCGCCATTGCTTTTTGTAAGAGCTTCTGAAGCTGTTAGGAATTAAAGGTCATTATGGCTCTATGTATATTTGGACTATTTGGCCAAATTAGCTTGCCATGGTGGCCTGGTGGGTGGTGATGAGCACATCTGGTTCCATTTCTTTGCAGCTACCACAGTAAAATGTGATTTCAAGCACAAAGTTTCACTATCCACCACCTGGGGAAATTCTCCACAGGGAAATAACTTTTCCCTGCCCTTGCATTAAGATCATTCGATCTGATACTCTCTTTGCTCTAATTGCATCATACCATCTCCATTTTCATCTGTTTCAGATGTAACAATTTCCAGTTGTAAGCCAGAAACCAGTTCACAAAATTTATAAACAAATTAGGCTGTAAAATTCTTCAAGACAAGCACTGACTCCCACAATGTGTTTGTGCGGTGCCTAGCACTTAATACAGTCTGATTATGTCCTCTCTGTGGCACTGCTGTACATATACTAACAATAATACAGTATAAAGCTTTGTTTGCTTATTAAAATCGCATAGTAATAAGTAAAATTTGATGCTTTTAGGGAATAAGAGGAATTCCTTTTACATTACACAGTATGCTGAAGCTATATGGTCAGATTAATAACTTCTGGCAAATCTATCTCAAATGTATTTAAACAAAATACATTAGCTAAAATAGAAAGGTAGCAATGCGTGGCTTTTGTGTATTATACTCAGACTGGACAGCAATTTAAATATAGTATTGTTATATTGTGCATTCTAACGGGACAATAAAATGGAACATGAATAGCAAAGCAACTTGTTCACCATCTGATAAGTCAGTTACATGTACACGCTGCTGCATATTTGAAAATGTAAGCTCAAAATATGTGCCTTGCACTTGGTACGGAAGGTGGTGAGGTTTCGGGCGATCCTTAGATCCTGTGGGAGTTTGTTCCATGGTCTCAGACAAGCCCCTAAAATCACACAGACCTCACATTTGCAAATACAAATTGCTCATTTTCATGTGCAGTTTCTCAATGTACAGTGAAAAAAGACCTTTGTGTTTTACTGAGGCTGCAAGAAAGAAGGTGCTTTAGCTTCTTCTCATATTCTTCCACCACAGTCATAGTTTTTTCCAGTATTGGGCACATGATATGGCTCAGTCTGTAGCCCTGGCGAGATCTTCTATGGTGCACAGTTCCTCCAGGAGCTGATAGACCAACAGATGTTCCATGGCTTGTTTCATTGCAGTCATATGTGTCTGGGTCATTGGAATAGCCCCACTTCCTCATATTAACTTTTGACTAGGCAGCTGTATAAACATCTCCAGGTCAACCAATCCTTCTCCACACCTGCAAGAAGGCGTCTGGCAATGTTGATGTGCATTTTGAAATCCTTGTCAAGTATTTCAAACAGTGTACACCACATTCCCAGTCTTGTACACGTAAGTGATTTTTTTTAATGGTTCCATTGCAGCTAGGAAGCTTTTTTGTGATTTCTGGCAGCGAACTGTTGCAGTGTGGTCATGTAGCGGATATCTGGAGCTCAGCAGAAAGCAGAAACCTACAACTGTTCCAACAATATAGAAGAACAATTTTGAAGCCTGATTGTTCACTGAGAAGAAAAGGAAATGGAAGTAAAATTTCTATATTGAGAGGGCTAGCACCTGCCTCACTGACTGATGGAAGGACCTACCCATTTGTCTGAAGTAATTTTGCCACTTCACAGAAAACAGTGAATTAAGAGTTTGTTTTGACATTGTGAAACCACTGCTCCTGATCAACACAAGTAATCCAAGAAATTTGAACCAATGTCTCTCCAGAAAAGAATCCCTTTCTGTCTTGTCTCAGTCAGTTTTCAATATTAAGTAAATTTATGGGCTTAGGTTGTTACCTCTTGGTCAAAAGAGTTACGGTAGAGTACCTAATTAGGATGGACTGCAGGTAACTAGTGAGGTGCCAGAACTGCATTGAGTGGAGAGAGGATAATTAATGCCTAGAATCAGTGAAAGGATGTTTATAAAAGCAGGAAATAGGCTTAAAATAGTTTTCTCAGAAGTAAGACAATCACTTTCAATTAAAAGTGAGTTTTCTTGAAACCTAAGAGACACATTAAATTTCGTGTAGCGATGTTACATTGTCACAGAGCTTCACAGAACAAACACCCAAACTATTTCTTTGCCTGTTTTCCATAATAGTTGCTCATTTTGACAGCAGTTCTTTTATCTATTCAGCACATATACTGAAAGCCTGAACCTGATTTTTCACCAGCATAATTTCATTAACTTTAATGGAGTTACTCCAGATTTACACTAGTGTAAGTGAGATCAGAATTATAAAGTATAAGCTATAAATTATTAGCTGTAAGAGGGCTAAGAGAATGCCTTTCTCTCACCAAGTATGTCTAATTCCCATTTAAATTGATGGTAATTACTGATCCATTTGAAGGAGAATGTTAACCCTTCATACGTTTTTGCAGCTAAAGATTAAAAGTCGGATTTTAATTTATACTAAAGGCCTTTTATGCTGCCTGGTAATTTACACCTCTTTTAACCCCTCTTACCTTCAGTGTAAAGAGACCTTAGTATACATAAGGCTATGTCTAGACTACAAGCACAAAACCAGCATCGCTGTAGCACTGCAGCTACACCACTGTAGTGTGTGTAGACACTTGCTACAGAACAGAAAGGGGTTTACTGTTGCTTAGAAAACCCACTGCCCCTACAGGTGGCATCTAGGTTGACAGAAGATTTCTACCATTGACTTAGTGGTGTCTATACAGCAGCTCAGGTCAGCTTAACTGCTTAAAATAAATAATATATGGAGATATACCTATCTCATAAAACTGGAAAGGACCCTGAAAGGTCATTGAGTCCAGCCCCCTGCCTTCACTAGCAGGACCAAGAACTGATTTTGCCCCAGATCCCTAGGTGGCCCCCTCAAGGACTGAGCTCATAATCCTGGATTTAGCAGACCAATGTTCAAACTACTGAGTTATCCCCCCATGGGATGTGAATTTTTCACACTCCTGAGCAATGTAGCTAGGTCAACCTAAGTTTTAGGTGTGGATCTGGTCTAAGAATCAGGCTCTGGAGCTTTAAAAGTCACTGCTTTGTAGGTCCAAGGTGAGGATGGGTGCTGCACCAGCAGAAATGGCTGAAGACGTTCTGCATAAGGAGAACACAGGCAGGCAGAATGTCTCTGTGTGTTCTAAGAGAGTGTATATGAGAGGGGCAACTGCTAAACCCTTTAAAAGGGTGAATTATGCATACCCCTCAGTACCAGTCATGGTCCCCCGCAGCTGGTGCGTGGTAGGGCTACAGTCCTGTCCTACCCTTCTCCGCTTGGTGATGTGTAGCCGGTGGTACTGTGAGTCTTTGACACTTGCACTAAGGACTAAAAAATGAGGATTCTATCTGGACCTACAGAGCATGCTAAGAAAAATAATTGAATGTATACACATTCCTCTGTGAAAAGAATGTGTATGAGAAATTACTGGAGAAAATAAAAGCAGCAGAGAATCCTGTGGCATCTTATAGACTAACAGATGTTTTGGAGCGTGAGCTTTCGTGGATGAATACCCACTTCGTCAGACGCAGGTAGTGGAAATTTCCAGGGGTAGGTATATATATGCTAGCAAGC
>NC_133773.1:90768189-90806178 GCF_003597395.2 Chelonoidis abingdonii
GCTCCAAAACGTCTGTTAGTCTATAAGGTGCCACAGGATTCTCTGCTGCTTTTACAGATCCAGACTAACACAGCTACCCCTCTGATACTGGAGAAAAGTAGTCTCAGAAAAAATTAAAGGGTGTTCAAAATCAGTTGTAATGGAAATCTAGTTACAGCTTGTCACTACCATGGCTCCATAATCATTTCAAGGAGAATGAAGATCTGTTTGCATCCCTTCTTAGACTTAATATAACTTCTTTGGATGTTTGCAGTTACAGTTGGAGAAGCACTTTAAATATTAGTATTCCTGTGATAAACTATAGCAAACTGACACAACACACAGCTTAAAAAGGGAAGAAGTTATCAAAACTCAACTCAGACTCATGCATTAAGCAGATGGGCATTGTAAAGTGTACTAAGGTAGAATTTAAGATAAAAGCTCAAAATTACACATGCAAGACTTTGAGATATTTCAGTAAAAATGATATAAGATGACATCAGTTACAAAGGGAAGGAAAACAGATTTGACTTTTTTCCCCCTTAAACACTTGAAAAATAGCTATGAAACTAAGAATCTAAATAACTCAGTATTTAGACAGGCCATTAAACTAGACAAATAGTGATATAAATTAATCTAGTTTTTCCTGCCTTTAGTCTGCATGGTCACAGATTCCTTACATCAGCCCACATAGTAGTATTACTTGCTTCTTTTTTCCTCGTTTCAGAATCTATGCACCAAATATTCATAGCTTCTTGGAAAGCAGAATTTCTGAAAATCCTCAGAAAACATTTGATACCTACACAGCAGCTTTTCCTAGAAGATTGTGTGTATTGTACAAACAGCAATTTTCAGATTGCAAAACGAGGCAGGCCAAATCCAACCCTGGTGTAATACCATGAACTTTATTGGAGCAATGGGCACTATTTATATGATCCTATCACTTCATGTGAGCAGGAAGAATATCATTAGTTTTATTAAACCAGGTTTTGCTCTCATTTACACCATTTTTAAGTGTACAGTACCAGTAATTCTACTGACTTCAATAGAGTTATACCTAATTTATTGCAAAAGTTTCTACTTTGAGTGCTTGCTTTCTTCCATTAGCTTTGTTGGGTTTTTTTCAGTAATATGGAAGTAGCTCACTGTAGGTATAACATTATGAACATTTGTAAGAGTGCTTTATTACAGTCTACTCCCTCTCCTCGTCCACATTCTTTAAATACCAGCAGTGATCATACCATGTATTTATGAAGATATCTTATAATCACTTTGTACTGGCAATGAGTGAAATAAATGTGTTATTACTCAATATTTACAAGACATCAAAGTGATTTCTTAGAAAGTAATGAAATTTCCCTCCTGGTCTGTATGCATGAAATCAGTGAACCTAAAACTAGAAAAGCCTCATTAACAGGAATAACAAAGTTGCCATGTCCTTCATGAGTGAGCAGCAGCAACAGATGAGATCAAAGGTGCCTTTCCTCCTCAATAGTGTCTGTACATCTGTTTTCTTTATATCCAATGTGTTATTTAGCTTGTTGTTTGGCAACATCAAAGCTTTTAGAAATTACATTTTTTCTATGATGTGCTGACTTCAGTATTGCAACCCATCTTTATCTAAGGTATAAAAGCATTATGACCTCAAGTTCTTTACTGGTTTGATTAATATGATTTGTCTTGTAGTTTAACACGGGGCTTTTTAGGGTGTTTAAAACGGAGATCCAGATCTGAATGTTGAAGACTTGAGCCATCATTATTAAAAAAATTCATACTTGCACTTTTAAAAAGGAGTGACAAGTCATGAAGAAAGATACTGAGGTTTAACTTGTGTTGTTCCAGAGCCCATACATATAATCACCATTTTGCAAGATTATTTTTAGTTAGCTTCCAGATTTTGAAATCTAACCAGTACATTTTGGGCAAAACTCCCATTGATTTTAATAGGGACAGGATTTCATCATTTGTGTTGAGTCAATATAACTGGTTTAGTTACCTCAATGTTTTCAAAACATACTATGTTTTGATAGGCATCTTTCACTACATTTAGGGTTTTTCTAGGGCTTGGCAAAAATGAGAAAAATTATGGAGAAACATTTTTACCAGTTTTATGCAACAGCTATCCCTCAACACTCTTACTCCTTTTTGTATATTTTCCCACAAATATTTGTGCAACTGTTTCTTTGTTTGCATAAATGTTTTGGAGGTGCCTTGTTGGAATATGAGTATGCCCACATGAACATATGTATTGTGTGCAAATTAATATATTCATGCTTGAATATCCGTATGTTTGGGTGTAAGGGTTCTAGGGGACAGTGAGATTAGGAGAGTGTCATAAAACTGGTTTTCTGAGACAAAATACATGAGTACAACATCAGCATGAGCAGCAGTAAGAAGAAGATGAAAAATCAGAGAGGTAGGTGGGAGAGATGCTCAATCAGCAGTGTGTTGCCTGGAGACATTTTACACGTTTCAGCACCTGAACTTGAAGTATGATGTATACAGTGTGATCAGACAATGAAGCAGGGGTGCCTTAGCAGTTAAGGGTAACTGTTCTATAGAATTATCTCTACACCCTACACAAGGCCATGCATATGGTCCTGCAGCTATGCTTACCCACCAGCACTGAAGGCCTACTGTGTGTGGCTGGCAGTGATCACGATGAAAGATGACAGAAAAGTGAGATCAGTCAATTCAATAAAGGTGAAATGTTGTATGAGATAGTTAACACAGAAGTTCCCAAATCCTGCCTCCATCTAGACCCTGGAACTGAGACATTTAATCAAAAGGGATTTTAAAAGGCTGCACACTTTTTATGTAGCACTGTGCACATACATCTGAATCTTGTCACTGCTGGAAGTGGGCCATTTTGATTACCACTACAAAAAGTTTTTTTTTCCTCTCCTGCTGGTAATAGCTTACCTTACAGATCACTCTCATTATAACACCCATTGTTTCATGTTCTCTGTGTGTATATATATCTTCCTACTGTATTTTCCACTGCATGCATCCAATGAAGTGGGTTTTAGCCCATGAAAGCTTATGCTCAAATAAATTTGTTAGTTTCTAAGGTGCCACAAGTACTCCTGTTCTTTTTGAGTGTGGGAGTGGCTGATACGTGTGACATAGAATAGAGTCCAGTAGATTCAATCTATGCCCTTTGGCACATATATAAAACAGTATGTGTAGAATGGAAGAATACATAGAAGATTCTTGAGTCACACTGGCTCAAGCCCTGATGGCCACGCTTGTTAAATGAGCTAGACATGTTTGAGTGACCCCAGCATTCATAAGGACTGCACATACACATGCACACACATTTACTTAGGAGAATGTAATAGGAGGAGAAGATTGAATTTAAAGTCTGATAGGCAACCAATAAACTTGTCTTAAATCTTTCTCTTTCCTCAGGAAGGACCCCAGCTAATTTAAAATCTAGGGTTTAAATTTGTAGCCAAATATATATATGCTCTTTCCTTTTCAAAAGAGGATAGGTGAGGATTTGTAATGTCGCAAGCCTGTTTGTTTCCCCCTATCTTTATCACTCCCCAGAGTGCTCACCACCATCCCCCTGATTTAATGATTCAATGATTTCTTCGGGCATTCTTGTTAATAAAGGTGGAGTCACCCAATCTGGAAACAGAAAATATGCTGTGAGAATTAGGTGATCCATTACACAGTTTAGATAGCAAATTCCAAATGTCAAATACTCTGAATACATGTTGTGAACAGTCTGGAAACAACTCATACACTCAGATATATTTGTAAAACTGATCATGGAACAATTTCAAGTAAAAATCTTCATTCATTTATATATAATTCGCACACACACAAAAAGTAAAATGGACAAATACAGTGTATTCTCTGCTATTAATAATCCAGCCAGATGCACACCTTAACTATCAAAATGGATCTGGATATGTCAAATTAATTTTTTCTCCCAATTAATCCCATAGTAATCACAATGCAGAACATATATATTGGAAAATTTAGATCTTAAAAGTTTAATTGTTTAATTAATTTTATTCTCAATAATATAGCTAGGATTGAAGATTTGGGGCATGAGAAATAAGTCCAAATGTATTTTGCAAGCAAAGGGTCAAACTGTGCTTCACTGAATGCATATTGATTCAGTGTTGGTTGTGTATGTGAATGAGTAAAGAATCTGGCTTAGTGTCACTTGCAAGTATAGCCCCATATCTTGTAAACTCACTTAGACACATACTGTGAATAGTTCCTTTGCCTTCAGTGGGACTGCTCAGAGTGCATAAAATTAAGTGGGGGCATAAGTGCAGGATGAAGCTGTGTTTCTTTCTCAAAATTTCAGGTGATGTAAACTAGCCACCTGTATATTAACCAGATAATTGCAGTATACACTTATCAATCCATGATGTCCAGTACAATCAATAGTCTTTTTTCAGTGATACCATATGAGTTACTCTAGATATATGCACCTTTATCCAGATTTTCTTTAATTCTTACAGGAAGCTGCATATCATTGGTAAAAGCCTAGCATCTTTCTTGAAATTTAAATAATGGGGCTATCAGATTTTGTATTATTAGGACAGACTAATAATTAGCCAGCCGCTATAGGCAAGATATTTTGAATTATAGTTCATGGCTATCAGCCAAGGTAGGCTATTAATATCCAGACACACAATGAATGTCAAAGAGTAAATCCAGTCTGATAGAACTTTGGCAACTTCATGCCACCTTTATTAGACATAAACTGTAATCTAACAATTCTTTTTATTCCAAATGAAAAAAAGGGATCAGGATCACTTGTCCATGTAAACAAAGTATATCTCAGAGACTGCTTTGCGTTCCATGCTCTTATGCAACATTTAAGATCTGATAAGGAATTTGAGATGTCCCCAGATATGTATGTCTGGCCATTCTCAAGGGAAGATCACAGTCTCTGGAACTTACTGAACTCTCTTTGTCCAGTGGAGCCCAGTGGGCTGGCCTTCAGGACATGCCGCCAGGTCTGTTGATGTAGAATTTTACTGAGGGAGTGGGCTGGGTCGGGATCTTGGAGTCTTGACCCTTGTACCTTCAGAATCTTCCCCAGCTAGGCTCCACACCATGGGATAGATTTATGTCATTGTCCCCTTTATAGGGGTTGGTAGGTGACCCACTCTCTCCACCAGTCTCCAGTGGGTAGGCAGCTAAATCCCTGCACCTTGGGGTGCTATGCAGCTGCTTCCCTGGATCACTTCTTATTGATGCCCTCTCTTTCCTCAGAGTAAAGAACTGAACACAAAAATAAAGTACTGACCTTCCCAAGTCCCAAGTTCTTTTTTGCAGGCTTGTTCAGGTCAATATTTCCAAGCCTCAGGCAGCAAGAGCTTCTGTGGTGCTCCTTCAGGAGTTCAGAGTACAGGTCAGCTCACTTCCCCTCTCTGCCTGCCACTGGGCTATGCTGCTTCCCTTTTTAAGCTCTCCCTCTAACTTGTGCAGACTTTGCAGGTCCGATGGGCCTGGGCCACCTAGACCCAGAGCAGCTCCTTAACCCTTCCTTCTCCAGTATGGGGTTTGTATACCCCATCACAATCTATGACAAACCATTGAAAAGAGGTGTTGAGATCACTGTAACTATATTTACATTTCCCTGTAAATGAAGTTCTATGTAATAATTAAAGCTGAGTGGGCAATATGAAACAGGTAATTTGTTCAGCAACTTTTACCTCTAGTTCTACCCACAGAATGTTCATGGGCAGATCATAACTTTCTCAAATGGGCCTGTTATTTAAAAGTATTCAACAAAGTTTTCACATATTTCATTTACTCTGTGTGTTACTATTTGAAACCCAACATTTGAGTTGTATTGCTGAGTTGTGGTTGGTTGGTCACAAGGTATTGTTGCTGTCCCTAATAGACAATTGGCTGGTATGGAGGGGGTAGTCCTATGGCCCTATCCTCTCCCTGCCCCATATGAGGAGGCTTCTGTCAAGCTGGTTTAATGAAGGTTCTGTTCTGTGGGTGCAGTGATTGTCCAGTGTGATTGTGCTAAACACTGTTTATGGACTCAAAAAGGGAAGCCTTTGCACAACTGCATGGGGTCAGACATATTCTCGCAAGAACATTTTTAGATGTTTACATTCTTCACCCTTTTCTCTAGTGAGACACGATGGGTGAAATCCTGCCCCCCTGAAGTCTGAGGGAATTTTGTCATTGACTTCAGGAGGCAAAGATTTCACCCCCTCTGCTTTCTGAGAGGACAGCATTTAAAAATAAGCAAAATAACATGAAATATTTAACCCAGTGTTGTGGTAGTGTATACCCCGAAGAGAGACATCTTTTGTAAACAAGATTTAGCAGTCTTAGAGGGAATTTCCTGCTATTGGCCAACTTCTTTTGAACACCAATGACCTTGCTGTACAATTCTATTCTGAGAGAAGCCATTCATCTCTGTCCTAGAATCAGTTGCTTTGATGGCAGTTGCGGTTGGGGAGGGTGGATAAGGAAATCTAGAGACACTCATTCCAGTTGTGGGGCCTGCTGATAACTAGCCCAGACTATGTGCAGGCTAGTCTCTACCAATTTAAACACTGCTTGGAAGGAAATAGTTTCTGTGAGGAAGGAAGAAAAGGAACTATGGAAAAAACCAAGAATTTTCTAAGTATAGCGTTAACCTAGGACAACCTCATGTTTCCATCCCATTGTCAGTGCTCCACAGCAAAAGACATGTTAAGCATGTCTCAACTTGCATTCCCTTAAAACACACACAAATATGTTCCTGAAATTATTGTCATTGTTATTTGTAGCATTCAGACACTCTTCAGGCTTTCAGTTTGTAATAAGCAGATGAATACACACCATTTGTTCCCACTTTGCAAAGAATGTTACATTCCTAAACCAGAAAACATATTCTGGAAACCTGAGAGTGTAATGGCCATTTCATGGACACTCTCTTGTGAACACCTATTCACAGAAACAAATGCCTAAGCGGGTGGAGGGGTACTGATTTATTTAGTTCAGTCTTTTTACATGTTTTTATGTTTTCCCAGGAAAGAATGCTTTTAGGTTTGTAATCTTCCTCCTATAAAGATATGAGCTATCTGCAGTCAGATTATATTGTAATGGATTCACACACTCTGCAAGATACATAATCATTTCTCTTCTGTCCTCTTGGAGTTGGCTGACCTCCCATTCTCCATGTATCACAAATGTTTGTAGCATAACATTGTTTTCATGTGTCAAATATTTTGTAGCCGTCAGTGTTTGAAGCCATTCCAAAAATTGCATAATCAGATCATGGAAATTTAGTATAAAATAGAGACAGAAAGAACTAGCTTCTTAACCATCTGTAAATTTAGTATCCTCTTATTAGGATTGATTTCTTCAGACATTCTTAACGTTTCATAGGAAATCTTTTGATTTTGTTTCTGTGTTACTGAATAATAGAAAACAGCCCACATTGCTCTCCCAAAATAATGATTAGTAACGGAAAAAAAGTGAATAGAGTTTGTGTAGCTATGGGGTAAGTATTGTATCTGAACAGATGGGACCAATTTCAATAAAGCCAAACTAAAACATTTCCATACAAACATTTAATTCTCTTCATTTTAGAAACTACCTTTTGTAAATGCAGTAAAATAGAGAGCTAGATGTTTATTGAATTCAGTTGTTCCAAAGGCTTCTGTACGTGTATGGGTGGCTATATGAATTCTTTATAAAGCTTGTGTTTAAAATGGCTTAGAAAAGAATTCTTAAGATATTGGTTTGTGTTGATACTTAGAGTTGGTGCGCTGAGCTTAGTCATTAAACTCTAATTTAATATCCTTTGCTTTTGTTATATTTAATGAGGGCCAGTGGTGGGAAAATTTTCAATATTTCTTACTGGCATTCCTTAATTTCTATAAAAGTATATCTCATAACATACTGTGAAATTCTTGGACTCTTTCATGGCAAAACTCCCACCAGAGCAGAATTAGGCCCTCTATACTAAGGCATACAGTTGTGCTACTGCTTTCATTTCACAGGGCCTGATCCAAAGCCCATTGAAATCAGTAAGAGTCTTTGCATTAACTTTAATGGGTTCTGGATCAGGCCTAAAATCCCAGATGCCTCCAAGATGGAGGATTCACTTACCTTACAGTCATGACAATTCTGTACTCAATTACACATGTGCAGTTCCCACTGAAATCGACATAAAATGCATATGCCTATTTGAGCACAGAATTACTAATAAAAAAATATAATCAAAAATATAGCACAGACACTCTTCATATTTAGTTAATTATAGTTCAGTAATCTGTTCTGACTCTTGGGGCAAAGTTCTGTTCTCAGTTATGTACATTCTTTGGTGACTTCATTGCTGTAACTCTGGATATATGCTGGTGGAACTGGAAGCAGAATTTGTCTTCTGTTTTACACATATATTTTAACTGCCCCATAGATTTCCAGTTCAGAAAGGTGGATTCTCTGGCAACAGGGTGTTGATGTGAAGCAAAGATAATTTACAAAATATGTAACAGCCCACTTATATTCAGACAGAATTTATCTGACTTTATATTTCAATTCGGTATCAAATAAGAAGTGTGGATTTTCCTTTTTGTGACCATAGTACGTAACAATTAAATGCCAACCGTGCACCTCACACAGCATTCACCACAAAGAGAGTTTTCATTAGGGAGAGGCAGCTGCCTCATCCACTGTCAACTTATGCAAATTGTTTAAAGCAACAGCAGCATTCATAGCTTTCTCAACAAAATCTGGTCATACATGTTCCTTTGAATGCCATGAAACCCACAGCTTTCCCTGCTGCGCTGTTGGTACCCATGCACATTGTTGGGCACATTTTAGATCGGTTCAGAGCACCCTGAGGAAAATTAACAGTAATGCTCAAAATGAAGAAACTAATTGTTTCAGAAAATTCCTCTGCAGTCCCAGTTGTTAGACCCTGGAACTTGGAACAGAAAGCAGATGGAAATAAATCTAGAAATTAGTTTGAAACAATGTCCTACAGTGCATCACCTCCCTAGGATTCTGTATGCCGGACACAGGGAAATAGAAATGGCAAGGGTGTTGCTATTAGTAAGAGTGTTAATGAAAAAATAGCTGAAAGATGGAAGCATGTAGCTGTTTTTGAAAGAAAGTATGTTTAGGCCTTAAAATCTATATTCTCCTCTTGCACATATGAAACTCGGAAAAAACAGTGCAAAAATAGTGAGAGATCAGAATCACACCCCTTGTTCACAAATCATTCTTATTTAAAAATTGCCTGTAATATTTTGTATTTCAGTATGAATCCTAGGTGATCCATGACATATGTACCAGACATAAGAATGTGCTAAAGCTATGAAGAGGCAGCTGTGCCGTACAGCATTCTTGAATATTTTTGTGACGGTAGGCAATTTGCTCCATTGGAACAGAAATCCTAATATCCCACATTCCCTGTCTTCAGTTGTTATGTGAATACTGAAAAGGTGTTCAGTTCTGTACAGAACACAGAGGAACACATGCTTCCTGTCTAGGATACCTTACAATGTAGATAGGTAAACACAATATAGATACATAGAGAAATGTGTGGTCTGAAGCTCATCAAGCAGTGCAGGTTTACTTGTTTTCTTCTTTAATAAACAAATATGACATCCTTCTTTGCAGAAGGAATGTGTATGTCAACAATGATATGAAGGAGAGCATTGGTAGCCGATGCACTGGAATGCAGAAGGAAGGGCAGGAATAAAGGGCAACATGGAAACATACTTGGCACATGTATCTTACCCCAGGGTCAAAAATCTAACTTCATAGAATTGTAGAAGTGTAGGGCTAGAAGGGACCTCAAGCAATCATCTAGTCCAGCTTCCTGTGGTGAGACAGTATGATGCATAATGCTGTCCAATTTTACCTAGGATAAATGAGTATGTTCTAAGCCTGTGACATGGAAGTTCCATATGTTAAACAACAAGCAGGTACGAGATGAAACTATTTAGGTACATCTACACTGCAACGGGAGGTGTAATTTCCAGTTCAGTTAGATGTACGTGCACTAGCTTTGGTTGAGCTAACATGCTAAAAATCGCAGTGCAGCTGCAGCAGCATGGTCAGCAGTTCGGGCTACCTGCACAAAAACAATCCTGTCTGAGATCCTAGGTCCATACTGGACTAGCTCGCCCAGGCCATTGCTCTACCACCGCAGCTACCTTGCTGATCTTTGAGCTAGTGCACTATCAACACCGTTACATATCCATCTACCCTAGCTAGAAATTACACCTCCAGCTGCATTGACCAGATATCATCTGAATTAATCCCTGCTTAGGATGTCATGTAGATACAGGTATTTTTATATTATCAGTCTTTCTGGCTGTCCCAACTCAGAAAACTCACCAATGGGTTTCCTTATCTAAAGTTTTACCTAACACTAAAGTAGATGCTGTAGGAAGAATAAATGGTCCAAAACTAAATACACCAAATAGAAATTATGGGCACGATGTAGAACAGGGGTCAGCAACCTTTCAGAAGTGGTGTGCCAAGTCTTCATTTATTCACTCTAATTTGAGGTTTCATGTGCCAGTAATAAATTTTAATGTTTTTAGACGGTCTCTTTCTATAAGTCTACAATATATAACAACTATTGCTGTATGTAAAGTAAATAAGGTTTTAAAATGCTTAATTTAAAATTAAATTAAAATGCAGAGCCCCCTGGACTGGTGGCCAGGATCCGGGTAGTGTGAGTGCCACTGAAAATCAGCTCATGTGCCGCCTTTGGCACACGTGCCATAGGTTGCCTTCCCCGATGTAGAAATTACTGGATGATGTTCATATAACCTGTGTTGTACCGGTAGTCAAACTAGATTATCAGAATGGTCACTTCTGGCCTTAAAATCTATGAATATAGGAATCTCTCAGCCCTTTCTCCACTGCCACCACCCCAAATGGAACCTTAGTAGACAACATCATCGTGCTGTGGTAGATAACATGGGCTATCAGTGCTGATTTTCCTAATTTTATGTTTTATAGTATATGGTGATTTGTCAACATAATTCAAATTTCTTTGAAGCCAAATTGAGCCTGTTTGTTCATGAACAGTTACAAGTCGCTACCAAAGTGGGGAAAGGTTTAGTCTCACTGCCATGTTTTCTTCCATGATATAAGCTGAGGTTAAAATGATGCAAGTGCTGGGACTGTCATTGTCCAATGATGAACTTCTATACATTCATAAAACCACTTTAGGAATGAGACAACTTTTGTCTAGCTATGTAAATAATTCCCTCTCACCAACCACTAGCCTGCCTCTACTCTGCCCCAAGTCTCTCTCTCTTGTTTTGGCCACATATCTGATCCTGTGAAACTCAACCTGCTGTCAGGCTTGGGATTTATAAACCAGGACATTTCATCTAAGGCTCAAGGGTTTCATCCCATTAGGGTGACCAGATGTCCCAATTTTATAGAGACAGTCCCAATTTTCGGGTCTTTTTCTTATGTAGGCTCCTATTACCCCTTACCCCCTGTCCTGATTTTTCACAATTGCTGTCTGGTCATCCTACATCCCATCCTGATATTGACTGGACTTTCCTGCATCCCCCAACCTAGGCTTGCTGGACATTGAAAGCACTTTGAAATATCTTTTAGGACTAGCATGATATGATGATGTTGCCCAACTTCATGATGCAATAAGTTTTTACTGCAGAACAGACACCAGGGTGGGTGGCTAACCAAGTTTCTGCGGGAGCTGCAGTGTCCACACAACTATTGTTAGCATGGTATCTCGATCCCTGCTAGCATGAGTCTGTTTACCCAGGCTGAGAGGTTCGCTCCCAGCTGCAGTGTAGACATACTCTTAAACATGCCAATCCTAAAGTGCCCAGCATATCTTCCACTGTCAATATATTGCACACATAGGGCAGAGAAGCAGAAGACATTCACTGCATCCCTTTTTTATGATGTTTTCCCTCCTGGCAGAAGGCTGCCCATTAGGCTTAAATGCTAATCTGCTAACACCTTTTTATGCGGTTCTGCATTTCATCACTCAGCTTCCTGCTGGTCTTGCTGACATTTTCAGGCACACCTTAGTTACAGGCATTACAGTGTCACTCAGCAGCTGCCCTCTCACACTTCCCAGCCCTATTGGTCAGTGTGTGAAGGATTAACAGACAGTATTCCCAGTTCTATTCTCTGAATTTTAGCCTATACTTCAGTAATGTACTAAATCAAAAACAATCAATGTTTATTCAACTCTTAAGCAATTACATATGGATTAATTCAGTGGCCAAAAGGACATAGGATAATGTTCTAATCAAAAGAAAGAAACTGGTGAATTATATAATCAGATAATTTTTTGGTTTGTTAAGTACTGTGGGACACCACATCTGATATTGAAGGTACAAACAATTTGGTGACACAGGGTTTAAACTTGTGCATGTTGACTGGAAGGTTCACTGATCACACTAGATACATTTGGCCCCAAAGTGAAGAAAATATTTTTTTGTTCTTTGTAACAACTTTGGATCAAAGGCTGATAAAGATTTTGGAGTCCAAGCTAATTCTTCAAGTCCACCATTAACCACTGATGATTAGAAAAGGATTTAATGTGAGAAAGGAATATGGCATAGAACTCGAACGCTCAGGGTAGTGAAGACCAGACATTTGGGTCTTAACTTTGATCTGCCTGGATATATCCTAGTCAATGGCAGTGAGTATACTACAGGCTTGATTTACATCTGTTGTTCTACAATGAGATCAGACACATGACTGAGGAGCTCACTCTGTGGACATGTGTTACCTCACATGCTGTAAAACCAAATAATGTACATGTCCATGTGAGCACAGTCGCTGAGTTTTGCAAGTTTCTGTGAAACAGTAACATGGTCATTATACAGAATCTAGGATCAGAACTCAGCCCAAATGATTATACAGGGATATGTTCAGGCATGGCCTCTTGCAAAGTGCAGGGAGCTGTTCACCTGGCAGGTGTTTGTGTATCCTGTGTGGGCAGCCCAAATAGTCTCCTCTTTTTCCCTGTGCTATGAAACCACACTAGTTAGGCAACAGTCAAGGTAATCTGTGCCCATTGTGAGGGAGAAGGATTTGTCCCACATAAATACATCTCTTCACCAACCAGTGAAGAGCAGAAGCTATTTAGCTATTTAACACTGCATAATGGTTTGGGGCAGGAAGTGAAGAAAACTATATTCAGTTGGTTAATGGTAATTATGTTACTTAAAATCCTGGCATTAACATGAGAATTTGCTCCACCAAGCCTTCCTGTGGTAGAAAAGACAGAATAAGACTAGAAAAAGAAATGTAAAGCTGAGAAAGTTACACATTACCCTGGAGGGAACAAAGCATATAACTTTCTGTTCACCGTAATAGAACTTTTGTTTCTTTCTCACCATGCATTACAAAATATCTTAAAGACAGAAGTGCTTTTTGGCCAAGAGACTTCTCTCTCTCAAGGCTTCCATTTGCTTCTACTTTCTATAATCTTCATTCCGAATTTTTCTCCTCCTCCTCCATCTGTAAATCTACCTATTCCAAAATCTATTCTTCCTCTACTGAAATCCTAATCCAGCTCTTTCACCTTCATTTATCTTGTGTCGTCCTCAACGGCCAGCTTTCCAGACTCAAACACATACAGAATGTTTCTACCATTCTACCAGCCTTCTGCTTCCACTAAGAAATGACTATATTACCCTACCTTAAAACAACTGCCACTAAATCCCTGTCCAATTCAAAATGGCACTTCTTTTTGTTGTTGTTGTTGTTGTTCCTGATGACCTTTTTAAACACTCCATAGATTTGCTCTAGTTTACCCTATGGATCTCTCTCCATTCTCTTCCCTTTCACACTCTAATCTAGCACTGGACTCTTAGAGAGTTCACGTAGTCTCACCACTCTTGTTGCAGAGGAAAAGGCTCTTGAAACTTCTGCCATGTGGCATAAATCTCATATATCTGCCTTATCAACTCTGCCTGATTTCACATCTTGAGTAAAACATATTTTTCCATTGTCTCTGTTTCTTAACTCTTAATCTCTCTCCCTCTCGTATTCTGCTACTATTTCTATTCAGAATTGTACCACTTAATTCTAGGAAGGATTCGAAAATATATCCCTAAATGTTATTAACTGGTTTAAGCTCTGATTTTAAGGTTAAGCACCTGATTAATCTCACAGATAAAGAATTTATTGATTGATAAAAGTGGCCTGTGACATCTGGCAATTTTGTTAAAACGATAAATTCATTATTTTTGCTTCTTTTTGTTTTGTTTAACATAACCAGACTCTGCCTTTTCATTTAGTTTACGGTGACAAATCACTAGCCCTAATGACAATGTTTTGTGTCATATCTCCTCAGTCATTCACTTCTAAAACTCGTATCCCTATTCTCGGCCAGTTGCTGTCCCTGCAACATGGGCTATAAGTTTCTCATTCCCCTGAATGAATCGTTATAACAACGAGCCCAGAGCCAGCAGCTGAGGAAGGCACACCAGTGTGCATGTGCTTTTCCGGCAGGAAAATCATTATCACCTCAGTTAGCAAAGTAGTAACCAGCTGCCCCTAACCAGCTAGCCATCACAGCTAGGAGATTCCCTATTGTTGTCTTCAGGTAAGGTACAAGTGGACCTGCCTTATCTAAGAAAAGATGTTGATACAACACAAAGAAATATCTTCTATAGCACCTGCTTGATTTTAGACCCAGATGATTTCTTTTATAACATACTGACACTATATTTTAGCATTATTACTTTAGGGGTGCAGATGTTTCTTCAAAATCTCAATTATTTTCAGTGCCATATATGTGCATGGCACTTTATAGATGAATGACAGCAATGTATCCATCTTATAGGGCTTTCAGTCTTAGGGCCTGCTTCTGCTACCCTTACTCAGCATACAGCCCCATTGATTTTGACTACTACTCCACATGACTAAATAACCCGAAAGGGATGTGAACAAACAGTGCTTGGGGGGAGGAGGGGAGAAAGGAGAACCAGTGTTACATTGATAATGATGGCCGATGCTTTGGTGAGCAGTGGGGATGTCTCTCTTGGGTTTATGATGATGTTGTTACTATGAGGGGAAGACTAGAGGTTCACATAGCTGTAATATACACATAAACAAACAAAATGCTGGATTCTCCAGTGCCTCTGGTGATGAGAAGATAGTTGAGGATTCCCACTGTGTAGAGGAATCCTCAGGTGCTCTAGATCAGCTGTAGTGGCTCCTAGGCCTTCACCACACAAACATGGCTAAGCTGAAATGGGCCTGGCCTAAGCGTCTCTATGCCCTGGCAAAACCTGGCCAAGGACTGGCCCTCAAAATTATGCAGTGTCCCCAAGGCCATTCCAGAATGTAAGAAGAGCAAAGGAACTCTAGTACAGCTGAGTGTCTGGCCCAGTGATTTTACTGTGGCTTTATATTAGCGGAACGATGAAATTTATGACCATCTACCACACTTCCTCTCATGCTGGAATAATATATCAGATAAAATATTAAGGCCTTGATTTGGAAATGCTGCACAAGTGGGAGTTGGGAGTTGGGGCTATGCTGAGGTGCAAGTAAAGTTCAGCCCATATTTTTCAATCTTGGGCACCTAATGTTAGGGCTCTAAATCAATATTTAGGCACCTCTGTGTCATGATTTTCAAAGGTGCTGAGCACACATGGCTCCCACTGACTTCAATTTTAGGGAGTCAGGTGAAGTGAGTGCTCAGCAATTCACTTTGCTGCCAAGGTAATACACAGTAATGATGCCCATCAATTAAAACATTCAAGGAACATGGCTGTAACTCTGTTGCACAGTACTTCACTGGACTTTGGTATGTAATACAATACTTGTGATTTGTTGTAAGGCAGCTATTAGCAATGTCTGTTATTCTAAGATCTTTTGCTGAGATCTGTGCTTTATCATTCGATTGTTAGAAACAATAAACAAACTGAATTGCTTTTTCCCCCCTGAGCCTTTTGAAAAGCTCTTTTGGTGATGATGTGCCAGGTGAAGCAGGGGTGTGAGTGGACAGAGAGAGGAGTAGAACTCAGTGATGCAATCCCTCCTAAAGGAAATGGCAACCGGTCTGTCTTACAGCACCTCTGACTCTGTGTCACATTGAAGAACAGCCTCGGTGATGTTTTCTTCCCAGCAATGCAAACGGAACAGTGACAATGCTCTTTAATCCCCCGTCACCAAGCCTTGAGTAATAATGACATTGTGCTAATTCCACCAATGATAACAGAATGTGTATTCCTGGCAACACTTCAGGAGGTATCTGAAGGGCCAAAGAAACCACAGTAAATGGAGAAAAATCTTAAATGCCTGTTAAAGTGCTTTGAAATGATTGTAGCAATGCTTTGCATGCACTGAGACACAAAAAGAAGTATGTCTTTTGCACCAAATTGCTATATGTGAGAGGATTCGTTTATTCATAGGCCCCTCATACGGGACCAGAGAGGCTCTGTCTGAAACAATTTATTCTTTTCTGCTCTTGCAGCAACTGGTACCAACATTTTCCATGGACCAGATCCTATTAATAATCCATTGGCTTTCATAGGAGCAATGTTGGGCACTATCTGGATTGACGTGTGAGCTGTCTTGCATGGCAGTGAAATAAAGGGACATAGGATACCGTCTGATTCCCTTGCTCGCTACATTACCGCCTGGAGCATAGAGGTGAATACAGCCTCCACAGGGCCACTACTCCCTTTCCCACACAGATGAGCAAACAGAAAGTGGGAGGTGGTGAAGCCCTGATTCAGCCCTGACACCCAATCCACTGGCCAGAACAACTGACCTGACACAAAAGGGGAAGTAACACTTCATGTAGGGCTGATGCAGATTATTTTCCCCCTGCAGCAAGGGCAGCCCTGGGCAGGGACCAGATTATGACTGATTGTAATCTGTTTCCTAGTCTGCTCCTGGAGTAGCACAACACTAGTATGCCCCTTACTCTATGATAGAATTACAATCTAACCCTTAAGGTTTTAAATTGGTTATTTGTCTATACAGTGTCTAGTAAAATGGAGCCCAGATCCTTAGTTGGGGTTCCTAGGCACTACCATGCCTAGGAAATTACTAAGCCAAATTCTGCTCTGATTTATCCTCTAGCACAAGCCCATCAGCTTCTATCGGGTTATCTGAGTTTAAATCGATGCAAAATTTGGTTTTAAATTCTTAAATGACTGTGGTGAAATATATACACAAGGGCTGTGGTTTTATGTCTTTAAAGTTGTGTGGAGGCATAAGAGTGAGAAAATGACTGTAAATGCGATGGTTTAGGATCTCACACAGAGGGACTATATCCTGCCATAAAGCTCAGCCAGGGAAGGACTAAACACAGAGAATTTATTCTGGAAGAAGGAGCTGAAATGTAAAACTTCTATGCGTGAGGGTCTCAGTTTTCATAACACCTGTTGGAGCCACAGTGAAGTCACAGCTATGTCACCTACTAATAGGAATTTCACTATGAAGAATTTTTGTCCTTGTAGGTAAGACAATGCCATAGAGATGTGAGTGTTTTTTAAATAAATGAGACATATAAAATCTGGTCAACGTTGTTTTGGTTTGGTTTAGTTTTTTTAGGAATTAATTTGTTCGGTTTTTTGTTTGTACAGTTTATTTTAAGCAGCAGAATATATTCATGTTACAAACTCTAGCTGCAGCTAATGACCAAACATTTCCATGTATTTCCAAGGGCAAGGAAAAGAGAAACTTAAGTTTTGGTTTTGGATTTATAGAAGTTTAATAAAATGATAAGTTCTGTTTTAATCTGTGGTGTAATGTTAAGTGTCTGAAATACTTGCAAAGAGTTGCCAAAGGCAAAATATCAGCATTCAGCTCTGTTGTTTGGATACTAGTAAACATTTATGAATCCAAACTTTATTTTGTATGGAAGTGTGGATTGCATGCCCTAGCTTGAAGTGGAATTCTGACTCATAGGTCTAAAAAGCTTTAGTAACTGGATTTTCTAAATTCACTGCCCATGTGTGTATTATTTTGTCCTGTGAATTTCCACATACCAGGATGGATTAAGATGGAACAAATCCCAAATCCATTAAAATATTGTCATTCCCCCACCCAAAGAACTGTCAAGTCTTCCTAAACATCAACATTCCCCTTTGCAAACTCTTCCTCTATACACTGCTCTTGTCAATCCTGGGACAAAATCATTGTCCCGCAAAAGCTCTACCTAACCCTCATCTCCCTTTCTGTAGTTCCCCTGCCTTCCCCTTCCTCTGTAATGGCAAGGTCCACATTCAGTTTTTAAGCTTTTCAGAGACTATGAAATAAACCTGCAGGGCCTCCCACTGTCTCCCTGTTTACTACTTAGCCTGACTTCTTCTGTCTCTCTCTAGCCTTGTATGCAGTGTTGTAGCCATGTTGGTCCTAGGATATTAGAGAGACAAAATGGGTAAGTTAATATCTTTTATTGGACCAACTTTTGAAGAAGAGCTCTGTGTAAGCTCACAAATGTGTCTCTCTCACCAACAGAGGTGGTCCAATAAAAGATATCACTAAACCCACCTTGCCTCTCTCTCTAGCATCATTTATCGCTGTGGTAACCAGTAGGCAGCACTAAAGACTGAATGACTCAGGCTTAATAGCAGCTAGGGTGGTTGTTAATTTTCTGAGGAGCTGTAGAGCTGGGAGTGAACAAATCCCTGGTGGAAGTGGCAGTTAGATTTTTTTTCCTTACTCCCCCCTCAAGGAACAGAAACGAAATCATCAATCTTTTTTTTTCTTCCTGTTTTATAGTCATCAGAAATTAGCTGGACATGAGATGCCAATAGCCAGTGCACAGCAGGGAAAGGACAGTGGTGAAGCCTAGATTCTCAGGTGCAGAGAATCAGATGTTAATCTATCACTGTCTCCATAATAATTTTCCCCAGTATGCTTCCATACTAAAGATTTGGATGCATGGCTGTGCATGACTTCTATAGGAAGGATTTCAACTCTCTGTATTTTAGTGAATCTGTTATATATTGTCATGAGGAGCATGTACTCAATCACTTCCAATTTGTGCAGTTCTCCAGTTAGAGGTATTCAATGGCAAAACCTGAAGTGATCAATAATAATACTTAGCACCTATTACATACATCACTTGAAAACACTTTACAAAGACCTCCAAGATGGATTACTGTAATCTGCTGTGCACAGGCTGCAGCAGGTACAACAGAATGCAGTTGCCCACCTTCTCCGTGGCTTAGGCTTCCATGAGCCCACTCTCAAGTCTTTCCATTGGTTCCCAGTCAGCTTCTCATGACAATTTAAGGCTTTGGACCTAATTTTCTAAGAAATTCATGGTTCGTGCCCCAGGGACACTAATGACCAAATTTTGGTCTATGAACAATTAAGACGGCAGTGCTCCTCTAGTGCAATGTAGATCACTCAGCTCAGGATGAAGCACATGGAGCTGAGAACAAAGCATTCTTGGTCAAGGAGACCCAGTTATGGATAAACCTCTAGAAGAAATTAGTTGATCCAGAACCTGATTTCCTTTAGGAAATGCTATGGGGCCAATCTAGCTATAGGGAAGCTAGAAAGCTGCTTAGAGTGGCAGAATTCTGGACAGTTGCCTAGGGTGGTATATTTGGCCTGGCCACCACTCTGTTATTTGACCCAGTAGCTCCATCATCAATTAAGGAATTAGCTATTACTATTGATTTTACATGGAAGACACTCAGATACTATGGTGATTGACAAAGTATAAAGCCCTAAGGTAGAACTAACTGATAGTCATAACCCCTATAAGTAGTATCTGTATTTTACTGATTAATCAAGTTAAGCAACCTGCAAAAGGCCATATAGCCAGTCATCTTCAGTGCTGGCATTAGAATTCGGATGACCCTGGCCCCCAGATCCATGTGCAGATCATTATACCGCAGTGCATTCTGATTATTAGCGAATGTTAACATAGGAAGAGTGCTTTTATTTTTAAATGTATTATTTTATTTGTGGAGGTTTTAAGGAAAGAGTCAAGAATGAGACATTCAGAACCTGTTTATTTTCTGCAATAGAGACAGGTGCAAATGAATACTGCAAGAGCAGCACTGCTGTGGGCCAAGTTTCTTTCATTAGACAGCTAATGCAGAGCGCTGATGACAGATCATTCTAGAGCAGTTGGGCATCACTAATAATGACCATGATACAAAGACCTAACAAACTGGCCACCCAATTCTGCAGAGTCAATGCCATGAATTTAAAAGGAGCCCGTAGTACATGCTACCATTGTGTCCTGCTTGGCTGTCTCATTTTTTTACTGTGTGTAAGAAGAGGTAGCCTGTATGTAAAGATAATAGAAACAGTCAGAAGCTATTGAGGTTTTTGTCCTTCTACGTAATTACTTCTTTATATTTTTCCTTCACATAACCTGAATTCTAAATGCTAGCAGCACTTCCCTCTTCTGTAAAATCACTTCTGGAAAGACTTGGGCTTTACTATTTTACATTGACATTGTTATTGTTCCTTTGAATAAATACTACCAGGGATGTTGCTGTTTCTTTGTTTGGTTTGTAGCTCATGAACAAACAAACCTAATACCTGACTCCAGGAAGTGATATTTTGATCACGTATTGAATCATTTCTCTTGCATACTCTGCTCCCAATCTAGCTCAATCTAAAATGACATGCCTGACTCATCACAACCCTAATTCTTTATCAGGCCTCTGTGGTCAGACCTGAATGTTGTTAAGAGCCCTTTTGAGTGGCTGCTTCTTTTATCATTGGATTAAATGTATCTCTGACACTACTTCATCTATGCTTGTACTGGTGCCACAACGATTAACCAGCACAGGGTTGCTCTATGCAAACAATAGTACATGGGTCTCTTCAAAGGACTTCCAAATCTTTACTGATTCTCAGGGCAGAGCCTTAGAGGCCAAGTAGTCAAAAATAAATTTAAACAACCCTAAAAGTAATCATAAGCCATAGGTCAGGTCAAAACCGTAGCAACAGAACAGCATTTTAACTGAGCCAAAATAAAATTATTTTTGCTTTTAACTACTCATCTGAGTTACTGTGAACAAAACAAGTTCTTCTCTCTTGGCCAAAACAAAACTGCAAATGCAGAGGTACAATAAATGACCAAACCCACTACAAAGATTTTCAGAGTGTCTTGGAGAAACACTCATGAAGCAAAATCTCAAAGTCCTTGCTCAGATTTTATAAAGATTTTATTTAGACACACTCCCACTGCTCTGAGACTAAGAACTGAGTGAAAGCTTCAGAATTCAGCCAGATTTTTAAATAAGCAGTGATTCTAAAACATTCATAAACTGTAATTCTTACTTTTATACAGTGTTGTATCAGCAATGTCATAAGTTACAAACTGACCTTCTAAAAGTAATGAAATTGCAGCCAAAAACTTTGACTAACACAAAATCTGCTGCTCTATGGTGAACATATGCCAGACTACAAAAATAGAAATGATTTGGTTTAGCATTTGAGCAGATTCATCTCTCTTATCCTGAAGAGATAAAAGGATAAACTTTTAGATCATTTGCAGCTCACAATATTTTCTGAGTGAATGTGATTTATAACAATGACAAACTCGGATTGTAGCTATGATCCTGGTTCTGACAGCTGTTCAAGGTCTATGCTTCAGTAGTCTCAGATCACTACATTTCACTGCCACAAACTGGCATCTTTGCTGGCAGCCTAAGAATATATTCTTAGGATTGCATGGGCACAGAACAGAAGATTGAATTACCTTCTCACCCTCTCTGAAAAGAGTTGAGGCACATTGATAGGACACTATGGAGAAGTATGAATAGGTGCTAGCCCTGCCTTTCCTATTCTGTCAACAAATTTGGAACTTCAAACTCCAGAGCTTTCAATCCAGCAACTTCCATCAATGCAAAATATGTGACTGTAATACCAAAGGCAGAAGCTTCGTTACTCTGTATTACTCAAACTGCCTCGTCATCCCAAACATTATAATAAAACTTCCTTAGTGAATCCAGGTCTGCATCACCACACAGTAACCCATCCCTGCATGTGACAGATGATAGCCATTTAATGCATTTCTGGAAAGCACTCACATATCCTGGAGATGGGAGCCAGCATAAAAACCTGAAAAGAAGAGAGTCCGTAAGGGCCCAACTTTGTGGGGTACTAAGTTCCTTTTGTCTCCCATTTACAATTAATTCAATCCTAGCTTATTCAATGGGAATTGAGGGTTGGAAATTACTGTATGATCAGTGGAGGATCAAGTGATCACATTCAAAGTCCAGTTTGTATTGTATAACCAGGACAGAATTCAGTTTACTCAAGGTGCTTTTGTGGTGTGTCTACAATATTTATACTGCAGTTTGTATAAACAAAGGTAAAATAACTCTCCCTTATTGTCTATCATGCACAATGCAGCTGTTCATGTAAATAGCTTCTACGGTGTGTTATTCATGGATACTATTTTTTAAAAAACTGTTGTTTCTGTGCCTTGGCTTACCAATGTACAGCATGTGATCTTCGTTAAAACCTCACTGTGGAATGCTGACATATAGACAGGATTATTTTTCCTGCCAGGAGTTCATATAGATTTATATGAAGTTTAAAAAATGCAGCCTCAACTTTTATTTTTCCTTTCAGAAAGAAACACAGCTGTCATACTAGTGACAAATAGCTTTTAATTTTAAACAATCCGTAGAAAGGAATGGGCATCTCCCCTGACCACTTGGTGGTGGGATATAACTAACTGCATCCTATCAACTAGAGAACCACTTATCGCATTTGTAGGTAATTTAACATGGCATATTACCAGCTGCTTTAGAAATAAACTAATCTTAATCTCATGTTTCCCCGAAAGAAGACATCACAAGCTATTTTGCCTCCTCAGCAATTCTTTATACATTCTTGGACTTTGGAGTAACTGAAATTCTGAACAAAGGCAAAACTAACCCGGAGGAGAGAGTTATACAAAGGCTGAGAGTAAAAATGCCACAACTTTTCTCTTAAACTCATATGAAACAAATGCTTTGGTCACAGAGAATTCCAGCTTGAGATACATATATTAGGGGTAAAGTACTGGACTAGGGTGGTGGGCGTGGAGGGAAGGACTTCTCCTACCAGACTATGGAGTGGTTGCAGAGCCACTCTGCAGTCTCTCACACAGCTTCCCAATGGTTGAGAATGGGAGGATCTGTGTCACAGCAGATGCTCTGACCCTCCCCCATCCCTAAAGTAGCCCACCCACAGTAAGTATATACCTTACTTTCTGCACAGTCCCCTGAAATCTTGCCACAATCCCTTTGCACAGTGGAACTGCACTTGTTCTGCTGCCTGGAAAGCCTTTGCACCTATGGGGAAGGGGGCTGGGTTTGCCCTTTAGTGTTCTGGGAGGAAAACCTAGGGATTTAAAGTGTGCAGACACTGCAGCAAGGAGGGCCATACTATGTGATCGCTACTATATGACTACTGCAGGATTATGGAATATCAAATGAGGAACATGTGGAAGCCATCTGTATGACACTTGATTCTTCAACATCTGTTACCCGCATTCCAAAATTATAAGGCCAGATCATCCCTTGAGAGCCGTGTATGGAGCACCTCCCCTGCCCTTGCAGAAAAAGGGGAATGCCACCTCTGAGGCGTTCCACGGGGTTTGGGCTCTGAGAGTTGGAAGGAGACAGAGAGGGGTCTCTCAGCTCTGCCATAAATCCAACTTCCCCCCAAATTCATGTGGAAACTGTCTGCAGTAACTTATGTTGTTTTCCCTTTCGTGGTTTGGAAACCCCCTTGATGTGGTTTCAGGGTAGCCACAGTTGGGTGTGCCCCTGGCACTGTGGCTCTCTCCAAACCCACGTTCTCCAATGGATTTGACAAGCTGAGGAAGCTGAGCAACAGTAAGGAAGCAGAGGGGCTCTGTACAGGAGCCCCTTGCATCCAGCAACTCCCTACGAAATGCAGTTGGGGAAATGTGGCTGCCTGCCCTTCCCCTACTCTCATTCCCCTATCCCTCCAATCAAAGAAGTAAAAGAAAATTCCATGGTCTGGGTCTTCAGCTGATGTAAATAAACATAGCTTCACTTACTCCAGTGGCACTACGCTTATTTACACTAGCTGAGGATTTGGCCCCATAACTGGAAACTGATTTCAACGTCTCTGTATGAGTTATTCCCAATTATTCTCAAATTGTTGTTATTGTAATATAAAGTATGATTGATTTAACACATTAAAAATTAAGTTTGCAAGAGGACTTGCAGATGGGCCTGATCAGAACTTTCCCAAAGTCCTGTTCAGCCATGTGGGGCCAGCTGCCATCTAGCCCGACAGTGTTTGTAGATCACGGGAAGGGATGCCCAGTAAAAATGCAAAGTATTTTGTGTTCTCTTAGCATACTAAAAAATAGTTAAAATTGGTACATGACAAGGAAATATTAACCATACTCTCACATAATTTACATTGCAAATGTAACAACTGTCAATTGTAGTAATTTTTAATGATCTGTAATGCAGAAGCAGTTTATATTTTCTTCAGTCTCTGCAGAAACATTCCCCTTTGCCATCAGAATAAACCTGGCAGTTTTTAGACCAATCACATTTTCAAAACCAAAGTTATAAGGGTGCTTTATAAGTATTTTATAAAGGAAACTGGTTGCAATCTTCAATTTGCTATCTATCCATTTAGCTAATGCCCATCACCATATTATCTGAGTACTTTGTCCACCTCTTCATAATATTTAAAAATAAGTGAAGGAACTCAGCCACCAAAAGTCAATTAAAATATTGCAAATGCTTCAATGAGTGAGGTATTAAACAAAATGGAATAGTTAAAAGAGCTGAATAAATGTGAAATCAGTATAAAATATCTAGAGCTTCAAACCTCTGTTCCTTTAATCCAATATTTCATTAGTTCCAACAACTGAGAATAATATTGTAATGAAGGGGAAAATGGTCTGAAGTTTCTTCATCTGCAGCTGTTTATTTCTAGGTAAAAAGTCAAAGGAAAGGAGTTTGAGCTTTACCCTATCTTAACTTATCTACAAAATACACTCAGATGTAGTTTGAAAGACAGAAACAAATACTGTGCTTAACCTTAAGAGGTGCTTGGGCTTTCCCTAATCTTGACCTGCCACATAACTGAAAGTGGAAGCCTTTGAAATGGTTTTACAAAAATATTTACTTTTTATTAAAATTAGGGATAGAGAAGATTAGCATGGCTTTTCCTCTCCCTTTCTTTTTAACCTTGCAAACAGTTTAGTCATGAACCTCTGCAGGTCGGCATGTTCTGTTGTGTTTATCTGATAGTGACAGAACAAACTCCAAATATTTCAAGGGCTCCGCTTTGCTAAAGCCTCATAGTTTAACCGGCTGAGTATAGAACAGCCTTGTCTAAAGATATTTGATTAATAGAACACTCTTTCTGCAATGACTTCTGTATTTTGTTAGGTTTTGGTGCGGATTTTTTCCTAACAATTGTGCCGTTAAAAACATGGAGAGGAACTAAATAAAATGAGTAAAATCTGCAGTATTTGGCCTTCTTGGAACTATTTACTGCTTAAAATCTAAACATCTGATACACACGCTTCATCATCTCCTATAATTGACTCATGTCATGAGCTTTTCATTTAAAACTGGGAGTCAGCAGAAAAAGAAAACATATTTCTCTGAACCAAAGACCGAATCCTGTGGTCATTATCCAAACAAAACTCTCTGTGGGCCCAATCTTGCTATCATTGATATCAGTTGGAGTTTTGCTATTGCTTTCAATGGAGTCAAGTGTGTGAGAAGGCCAATTGATTTCAGTGAGGGTTTGCCTGAGCAAGGAGTAGAGTTGATGATATCATTATGGTAAATTGCTAGGCAATGACTATGTGCACCAATAAGGGTTTCAGGAATGGGCTGTGAGTAAGCAAGGACTACAGGATTAGCCCAAAATGCCAGCAAGAATAGATATCATTAAAATTTTTTGAAATGGCAGAACACACAGGGAGGTGGATCCTGCAAGCAGTCTGGTTGAGGATGTCCCCTTCACTCCTGTGGCAATGCGTGCTGGATTGGTATGGATCAGGTAATCCTGAGAAGCAGTGCTTAATTTGTGCCAGGGCTTGCAAAGGCTGAGCCCCGGCACCTCTGGACTTGGCAGTTCATAGCCCCAGCACCTCTGGGCTTGCTGCATCACTTATGAAAGTGAAAAAATTGCTTGAGCCCCAGTACCTCTTTCATTACAAATTGATCACTGATAAGAAGTCATGAGTTGTTGTCTGACCATTGACTAAAGAAAGGACATTTACTATGGCACCTATTGCATTCCATGCCTCCTATCATCTGTCCTATCTAAAGAATGGGCTTTCCAAATGAGTTTAATGCTAATTCAAGGTGCCAGATTAGCAGCTTCAAAGAATAAAGGCCTCTGTTTCCTCACAGAAAGGGTATAGCACAGGTAATTCAGTTTTCTTCATATGGCCCAGTTCAGCCCAGAATTAACCATCTCTAGAATGTATAAATACCTCCTCTAGTAAAAGTCTGTATACCAGTGATACTCAGATTGAGGTTCGTGAACCGCAAGTGGCTCTTCAATGTGTCTCCTCTGGCTCTTTGCAACACATGATATTAAAACACTGTGTGAGTTAATTATTAACCAATCAGAATGCATTTACTATGTTATTAACCAATTGTAATTGATAAAATAATACTTGGTCAGTCATATTATATATATATTCACAGCAGGAGCAGCACCAGAGTTTCTGGCACCGTAGACAGAATTCGGGGGGGCGGCATTTCGGGGGGGCAGCAGAATTAAAGGGCGGTCGCCTAGGGCACCAGGATTTGGGGGGGCGGCATTTTGTGCGTTCCTCACAGGGCGCGCGGGAGCTTCCAGTTCCACTCCCATCGCGCTGCCGAAGAAGGACCCTCCGCCGAAATGCTGCAGGCGACAGCGGCAGTCATTGAGCTGCTCAATTGCCTGCCGCTGTTTTCCACAGCACGTTGGCAGAAGGTCCTTCTTCGGCAGCGCGACGGGAGTGGAACCGGAAGCTCCCGCACGCCCTGTGAGGAACGCACAAAATGCCGCCCCCCCAAATCCTGGCGCCCCAGGCGACCACCTAGGGTCGCCTAATGGAAGCGCCAGCCCTGATTCACAGTAAATGAAACAATGACTTCACACTACTGGGGCTTTGAGGGTTGAGTATCACTGCTCTATGCCAATTCGACATCGCCTTTCTGCTGCCAAAGCCAATGAGAATGTCAGTTGGTGATTGTTATGGCAGTGATTTTGTGATGTCCAGCCCAGTCTATCAGAGGCCAAACATTTGTCCACTAACTTTTTAAAGAAAATACTAATGAATATGGACAGTTCTCAGGTTGGATTCATATTTATGTCCCTTTGGAATACACACATCTTAGTGATTCTTTACTAAGAAAATATTTGTAAAGAAAGCCACAGGTCCTATATAAATGGCTGTTACTTTTTAAACCCCAGTAACTAATGAGGGAAAATTGGTCTGAGGAATGAGTGAAGGGGGATAAGAGGTTTTTTCTGAAGCAAAATCTAACAGCAGCAAAACATAGGAACTCAGGTGTCAGTCCTACTTATCTTCATGCACTATAACCAGACTACAAACTAATAACAAAGTTTATAAATCCTTTAAAATCTTTCAACTCTTTTTCCCTTCATAGTCCCACTGACATTTCCATTGCCTCTTGGAAGTAACCTGGTGCTTTTTTCACTCCAGGTCATGCCAATTTTAGCGGAAGTTTCCCTGTTTCTCATAAGCCACAATATGTCTCCTATATCCCTAAGCTATTAAAGGAAGCTCTCCATGACCATTAGCTGTTGATGACAGAGCATAATATATGACATCTTTGTGCATTTACTGTATACAGAACTGATCAGTGCACACTCACAGTACACACTCCTGTGTTATGTCCTAATCAAAGCAGAGCAGTGAGACAAGAGACTGAAAAACAATTAATGAAGTGAAAGCCTAGACCTCTGTATAGAGTGCTGAGTTTAGGACCTGCGTTTAGGAGCTCTTCTGAGGTTGATAAACAACCCCTGCTCCATTTCTTTTATTTAATGTGTTGCTTCCTGTTTTGGTTTAGTATCCTACTGCTGCATGTCCATTTAATTCTCTTTACAGCCAGCACAAATTACATCCAATTTTCTTGTTCCCATTGTAGCCTGAGATTATGGTTAGCTATGAATATGCAGGAGGTTTATGAAATGTTTTAATTGGAAGCCCCTCTTTCACTTAGGACCCTTGACCTGAAGATTCTATGCTCTAACAGTTTGAGATAGAACGTAATTTTCGTTGTTGTTTCACTTTTTGTTTTGCTACTGTTCATTCTTGTTGATATAATTGTTCAATTATGGAAAGAACATGCATCATAAAAGAGCCATGGAAATGCCTTTCTTAAACATATCAACTCTTTCCCACAATCTTGACAACAGCCCAAGCCAGCTCCTAATCTGTATTTAAAAAAAGAAGAAGAAGAAGAAAAGACAGATGGTTGGGTTTTATGTTCAATTTATTTATTAGGTTATTATGTTGATTGAAATTTAGAGATTGAATCCAAAAAAGACCTTGCCCCCTTTATATGGGATTTTAAGAATGAATGCATTCCTTTTGGCCAGTGTTTCTCAAACCGGGGTCCCGTTAGTGTAGGGAAAGCCCCTGATAGGCTGGGCCAGTTTGTTTACCTACCCCGTCCACAGGTCTGGCCGATCATAGCTCCCACTGGCCACAGTTCTCTGCTCCAGGCCAATGGGAGCTGCTGGAAGCAGTGCAGTCCAAAGGAAGTATTAGCCGCCGCTTCCAGCAGCTCCCATTGGCCTACAGTGGTGAACCGCAGCCAGCGGGAGCTGCAATCAGCCGGACCTGTGGATGGGCCAGGTAAACAAACTGGCCCAGCCCGCCAGGGGCTTTCCCTATACAAGTCGTGACCCCAGTTTGAGAAACACTGCTTTAGGCCAATAATAGCAGGCATGGGAGATTTTCAACCTTTTTCTACATATAGCTGATACAAGGACTTTAAAACTAACCCAGGAGGCCTCACCAAATGCTGTATTGAATATTAATTCTCTGATATACCACACCAGCAGCATTAAGATTCAGCCACACCCAGTTTTTCGACAGAATATCAGGGCTGGCAGTGACAAAATAGAGCTTATAATTTTTTTTTAATTGAATTGAATAACCTCATCACAGACTATTTGAGAAATTAATGACTGGCTAGAGTTAATGGTCCCTGAATGAAATTAAAGGCTCTGCCTCGTGCCATCAATTTTCCTTGAAAGTCATTAATCCCCAGGAAATGCCCATTCCCTGAATGTTATTGTTTAATTTTCTTTTCCTTCGTGAAACAATGGGAAATTTTTCTTTATGTTTATAGGAGGTGCTCAAGTTAAAAATAGCAGATTTGGCTCTTGTTCTCCGTGGGGAAAAATATCTATACGAGAAAACAAGACTAAGTAGTTGTTTGTTGGTTTTTGTAAATTAAGTTGCAGAGATTAGGCCTGCTTTACAGGTCACATTAACTTCTATATTAGTCCTTTTGTTTTATTTATACAATCATCCATGCAAACCAGACGAGATTTCAAGCAGAGGCCAGAATCAGTGTAAAACGGAGCTTCTGGAACCTACTGCATATATGCAAAAAAGATATTACATAAAATGACATATGAGGTCACTGTGACAACCACCAGAAAGGAGTTCCAGAAAGGTTGTGTTGTTTTTTTGGGGGGTAGGGGGGTTCATGTTTGTAAATAAAGCAGGTCAGGAGAAGATTTATCCCCTACACGTACAAACTATGAAAAAAAAGACAAAATTGTAGGGTTGTCAATTAATTGCAGTTAACACATGAGATTAACTCAAAACAAATTAAGGTATTTTTTTTAACAAGGGTTAATCACATACCTCTGGAGATGAGACTTGGTGGCAGCCGAGCGGGGAGGGAGATATAGCTGGCCTTAAGGGTGGATATGAGAGGATCCACCATCCAAGGCACCCTGCTCAGGCGGCCGTCGCTGCATGCCTCCAGGACAGGGGTGCCCCTCCTTCTACCTCCCTGCTACTCCTGCCTCCTCATCCCCCATGTCATGGCCTCTGGCCAAGATGCTCCGGACAAGGACCCTGCCTCCTGTCTGTTGTGCAGAGCTGTGGGGACAGGACTGATGTCAGGGTGTCCCCCTTCCTCCACCCATGTACCCAGTTGCCACTGAGAAAGAGGGAGTGCCTGTCTGCTGGCTCAGGATTTAGTGCTGCGGCCAGCAGCTCCTGCTGGCTGAAAATGCGTTCAAGCTTCTGAGTGCTCTGCTTAAAGAGATAGCACTCCCCAAAACACAAACACACACACACACACACACAGACAACCCAAATCTGAAATGGCACTCCTAGTGAGCCAGAAATGGCCAGAGGGCTGTGGGACGGTCATGGGCTCTGGCAAGATGCAACCCCTGTGCAACAGCACAGACCCCACCTTTAGCCACAGGCTGAGTGCCAGGCACCCACGAGCCCCATAGGATCTGATGGTAATTCTGTGTCTACTAGCTCAGGTTGTAAAAGAAAAATATAGTTTTTCAAGAGAATGGAAATTTTTGTCCAAAACTTTCATTTTTCATCAAATGAAAATGTTTCAGCTTTCAGAAACAGAAAACAAAAATTTCAGTTTTTGGATATCAGATTTTAAAAAACCACCCTAAAATCTAGAATTTAGATTCTCTCTAAAAGAGTTGTATAAAAACCTTCCAGAACAAGATTTAAATCAATATTGGAGGATTTTCTAAAAGAGATGTTCTAGTTCAAACAGGAATTATTTGAGGGAAGTTCAATGACCTGTATTAGACAGGAGGTCAGACTAGATGATCATCCCTTCTGGCCTTGTATTAGTGTTGATATAGCCATTATTTGAGTGGACATAAAGCCCAGCTAAGCATTCTGGTCAAGCTTATTTCAGCTTTCATTGGCTTCTCCACCTTATTAATTTTTTTAATCCAGAAAAATAAGCAATAGGAACATCTTTGTAACATAAAACATACAGTATATCAGTTCTGTAATATACACCTTCCGATGTACTCTCTTTATTACTCTTCACATCTCTTTTTGTCCAAAATTTATTTCTCCAAGGAGGACATCTACTATTTTGCAAGTGTGGAGACCTACTTAATATTCTGAGTGAAGGGCTCCTCTAAAAAGAGAGTTGCCTTTATTTTATTTCGGTGTGTTGGGAAACCAGATGGCCTGCATTAAATTCTAATTTCTAAATTCTGAGCCTCTCCCATGGATATGTTTTCTTTTGAGATCCCATGAGTTGTATCTTAATGGTCCTCTTAATGGATTCGGAGGAATTAATAATTAACTAGCTATTTGCATATTCAAAAAGTTGGAGCTGGATCCCTACATAGATACAATTCCTGGCCCCTCTTCAGAATTTTTTTCTCTAGAAGACTAGACTTGCTGCATGCTGGACTTTGAAGCTCTGCACTAAATAAAGGAATTCCTAATCACATTGGTGGGCTAATTTGGTTAAGCCCGCTCCCCAATCCTGCCTTCCTTGAAGGTCTTCCATTGTGAAGTTTACATTACACATTTTAGGTCTGGCATTTTGGTTGTTTTCTTGTTTTGTCTGTAGCATACAACTTTATGATGGAATAACATCAGATCCTATGACGCTTTAGTCAGTACTTGGTTGAGAGACCTCCAAGTTATATTTAGCTGTACTGCAACTAGTGGTGGTGTATATGCAGTAAGTGGTACTCTTCCCTCCTCAGCTAGTAATGAAACAATGGCTCAGGCTAGTGTTAGAGGCACTTTGCTGATGGAGGTGAGGATTTAGATAAAACATAAACACAAAGTCTTGAGATTTTTTTAAACAAAGGAAATGCAGTGGATCTAATTTACCTCGATTCCAGTAAGGTATTTGATATGGTTCCACATAGGGAAAAGATGGGGATCAATATGAAAAATGAAAGGTGCATAAGGAACTGGTTAAAGTGGAGACTACAATGGGTTATACTGAAAGGTGAACTGTCAGGTCGGAGGGAGGTTACTAGTGGAGTTCCTCAGGGATCAGTTTTGGGACCAATCTTATTTAATCTTTTTATTACTGACCTTGGCACAAAAAGCAAGAGTGTGCTAATAAAGTTTGCGGATGACACAAAGCTGGGAGGTATTGCTAACACAGAGAAGGAGCGGGATATCATACAGGAAGATCTGGATGACCTTGTAAACTGGAGTAATAGTAATAGGCAGGAATGTACTAGGAAAAGTTAAGGTCATGTCTTAGTGATAATAAAGAATCTTTGTTGTAAGTTGCAGAAGATCCGTGGACCTTATACGTACGAACAGACATATTGGAGCACGGCTTCGGGGTGAATGCCACTCGGCTCGGATGCATGTGACACCCACGCAGAGCCTCATGGTTCCCATACAGTGTAGTCTATAAGGTGCCAAGGACTCTGCTGCGTTTTACAGATCCAGACTTACACACGGCTACCTCTGATCCGTGTTATTGAAATGGGCTCATCAGGGCAGAACGAGGAGGAGAAGGACCTGAAGTCAATGTTGAAAACGATGACTATGAGCTGCCAATAGAATGGCCAGGAAAAAAAGCTAATGCATCGGGTTCATCAGTGAGTTATTCTACGTACGCGAAAGGAGTGTTGTACAGGCATGATTGATACCGTCTATCGGATACTGTGTGCCATCGGTCCCCATGTTAGAGGATGGAATTCAAAGCAGCAACAGGTACAGCAGAAGGGTCCTACGATGACTGAGAAGAAGCGCTTATGACGGAGACTCAACCAAAGAGCTTGGCTGTTAACCTATCAACAGCTGAGGCGAGATAGATTGCCTATAATAACAGAGGGATAAGACAGGAGGGAGAGACTTCTGTAAGCTCAGTACTAAATGTGAACCAAACAACTGAATATAAAGCAGGATTTAGACTTGAAATTAGATGAATGTTTCTAACTGTCAGAGGAGAGAAACTGCTGCACAGGCTCCAAGGGAGGCAGTGGCACAGCATTCTGCGTCACTGACTAAGCTGATAAATTATGGAGGGGATGGAGGAAGGGATAGCCTAATTTTGGCAATAATTGATCTTGACGATTAGTGGTAAATACCCAATGGCCTGTGAGGAGTTAGATGAGTGGATCTGAGCTTAACAAAGCATGTCGTCTGGCTGTGAGTCTTGCCCCCATGCGCAGGGTTGGTGATCACCGTATATTGGGTTCGGGGAAGGAATTTTACTCCAGGGCAGATTGACAGAGGCCCTGGGGGGTTTTCGCCTTCCTCTGCAGCGTGGGGCACGGGTCACTTGCTGGAGGATTCTCTGCACCTTGAAGTCTTTAAACCACTAGTTTGGCTTCCCAATGTATTAAGTTAGCTGAGGAGGAATATTTGTGTCTCTGTCGGAGGAAACATCAGTTACTTGAGCAATCCTTGAAGGAAAGCAGTGGGGCAAACGCTGGAATTTGCTACCATCTGGCAATACCAGGAAGTCCATCCTACTGCACGAGAAGACAGGGGATTGGGAAACTTAGCAAATGAGTGTCAATGAATGAAGAAAAAGTGTGGTGGTTTCTTATGGTAACATTTGGCTGTGGAAGAACGGAGGGCTCAGAATTTGCATGACTGTGTAGCATAATTAGCTAGAATTTTAAAACATAGTTTCTCTTGAGCATCCTGTAAACTGATTTCAGCTGCCCAGTCTTACAATACTGTGTCAACAAAGTGCTTAGTGTGGCAAATGTCATTGTGTTCTAGAAGTATTACTATCTTATTGTAGTACACCTTTACTTTTCTCAAGTTTCAGAGTAGCAGCTGTGTTAGTCTGTATCCGCAAAAAGAACAGGAGTACTTGTGGCTCCTTAGAGACTAACAAATTTATTTCAGCATAAGCTTTCGTGGGCTACAGCTCACTTCTTCAGATGCATAGAATGGAACACACAGACAGGAGATATTTATACATACAGAGAACATGAAAAGGTGGAAGTATGCATACTGTATGTATAAATATCTCCTGTCTGTGTGTTTCATTCTATGCATCCGAAGAAGTGAGCTGTAGCTCATGAAAGCTTATGCTGAAATAAATTTGTTAGTCTCTAATGTGCCATAAGTACTCCTGTTCTCTTTACATTTCTGATTCTGTTGCTTGCAGAGCCTGGCAGTCATTTTATGTTCAGTTAAATGCAGCTACATACACACTTTTATTGACCCTTCTGTTCTTTCTTGGTTTGTTCTTTTAATCTAAAATAAATCAATTAGATTGAAAGTATCTGTTTGCTCCTACTCATATGAGTTAATCTCATTGGCTTTTATGGACATGTTCATATGAACTGGTATTTAAAGGATATGGCCCTATAACTGTTAGCAAAACATTGGCTAATTTGAAAAGTTTTTAGAAATCATATGTTGCCAACAGCTTAAGAAGGTTTATTTTAAATAGAAAGAAAATAAATATTTAATATTGTCTTTACAAGAATGATGTTTTTAGTTATTGCAAGAGTTGATTTCATTTGCTTATTCCACATCATTCTGGACAAGAGAAAATCACAGTCATGAAAATTCTTCTAATGTCCTATATTAAAAGCATTCAAACTGAATTAAAGAACATAATTCATATTCATTTCTAATGCCCTTGCCAAAAATTACATTGTTGGCCTCTGACTGTATCCATATTTTTAAAACAGGTGTGTTGACTCATACTTTGAGTAGTATTAGCAGAAATCTTGGAGTAGTTCCAGTCCGATAGTACATAGCTAACCCAAGTCCATTACTACTTTGAGACTATCCTCTGCTGTCAGACAGAACATTCTTTATGAAAATGTAGAGTATTGTTTTAATATAATATTCCAGGGAGATTACTAACATCATGTGCAAAGGCTAAGGAATGATTCATGGCTGTACAATTATCTCCCAAGACTTAATCGTTCCACAGCTAACATTGTTGGTGTATTGGAAAGCTTTTCTGATAGCAAAAACAGCAGTCCCCTAAAATGGTAATTTTCCTGGGAATGTAGCTGAATGTAGCCCTGGATGTTTTACTGATTTGGAAAACATATGACTTTTCCTTCACATTTTGAACATTGTTGTTGACCAGAAGAAGAGTGTTTGCTTTAGCAACTCAACGTCAGTGCTAGGTAGAGTAACATAATTATGTTATAAATAATTAGAAATAAATGTAATTATTTCTAGGCTATTTCTATTATCTACCTAGCAGTTTACATATTTTTAAAGTGATACAGATTCTAGGACACAAATAGGTATGGTATTTTGCACATTATCCTATATCCTATGCATTTTAATTTTCTAATTATTTCTACTTAATAAAAATGTACCTAACTAGTAACCTGAAGACATATACAAACTTCTGTTATTTTATAATTTTAAAGGGGACCATATGTCACCAGAAAACTTCCCGCAACCATATTCTCCGTCAACTCAGTCCTTTTCCTAGCCCTCTCAAGAAAGTCTGGGAGAACACACAGGCCTTGCAGTGGTACCTCAAAGTCAACATATCCAGGCTCTGGTGAAACCATGGGAGAAGAAACCATTACTGAGACTGATCTGCCTAAAGCCCCATGCATTAACTCAAGGGATTGGGAGCTCAAATTCCTCAATTTTCTTAGCTGCCACAGTTTCACCTGAAGGGAAAGGTAGTCTCTGAGATCACTGGCACTGACTTATAAAGCACCATCTACGTTTATGAAGCTATATGAATGATTTAATTTATTAACAACTATAAGCCTTTTTGTAATCTAAGTAATCTCCAATATTTGAAAGCCTGAAGAAAAGACCTGACTGTTTAAATCCATAGAAGTGTTACTACTTTTATTAGTATTTATTAGTAGTAATAGTGGTATTATCATAGCACAAGGAGGACCTCATTGTGCTAGGCACTGTACAAACACAGAATAAAAAGACAGTTCCTGCCCCAAATAATTTGCAATCTAAGTACAGAACAAGAGACAACAGTGGGATACAGACCTGGCGGGCGGGAGGGATTTGAAGGAAACAATGAGACAGTATTAGTCAGCATGTTAGGCTGTGGGCTCAGCATCTCAGGCATCTCAGTAAAGGAGAGTTTTAAGGAGGCATTTGAAGGAGAATCATGAGGATAATGAGGTCTTGCAGCTGTTTCCAGGGAGTTCTTCCCAAGTGTGAGGAACAGCATAGGAGAAAGAAAAAGGGTGTTTGAAAATTTGACAAGTTGGCAATAGAGACTGGCATCACAGACCAAACAGAGGTGGGAGTCAACATTTTTATAGTGAATGAGATGGTCGAGACAACAGAGAACAGAAAGTCAGTGATGGGATTCAAAGAGAGGCATGGCATGGTCAAACCAACCATCTAGGAGAATGATCTTTGTAGCAGCATTATGAATGGACATGATTGGTGCAAGCTTTTGTCTAGGCCAGAGAAGAATGGTGCAGTAATCAAAATTCAAGATGATGAGAGCTTGGATGAGAGTTTTAGCTGTGTGATGGATACGTAAGGCCATATCTTAAGAGATGTTATGCAGAAAGCAGCTGTAACTGTTGGGACCTATGATCATGCTAAAAAAGCTTACCACAGATCACCCCAACTCCAGTTGCTCACTCTGGTAGATGTCAGTCCTTCAAAACTCACAACTAGGTTTCTCCTGTGGTTACAACTACATAATTTTCAGATTCTTTATACAGCTCGGGCCTTTGATCTCCAGTCTCTGGGAACAGCAGACAACGACCCTCTTCTCCGGATGTAGCTTCAAAAGGCAGGGGTTTTGCCTAACCAGAGGTGGAGAATTTGCATTAACCTCTTCCTAGATATTCCCTAGGAAATCCACTTCACACTTACTGGCCCAAAAGTCCTTTCAACTCCCAGTCCTCACATCACATCTTCCCCTAGAGAGGTTATATACAATCCTGACCCATGATAATATGTCAATTTAATACAATAATCTTTTTCAAGGATATTGCAGGAAATTTCCGTATGAGTCACAACAGTTAGCAGTGGAAACCGAGACTCAGAAAGGGTAAGTAACATGTCCAAGGTCACAAGGCAGGCCTGATTCTCCACTGTGTTATTCCTTGTATAGTAATTTATACATGTAAATGAGTGAAACAAAACTTCCTATTTGTCAAAGCTGCATTTAACAATATGCTCAGTTTTGCCTTTGTAATAATTTGCCAGTTAGCAAAGCATCATATGTTGTTTCAATAGTTAATTGATCTGGTAATTCTATCATTTTTGTGGTTATCTTCTTAAATGAAGGCCTTTCCCCTTAGAATCAGTGCTTGCTATGCAGTGTGGTTTATGTTACTGGTTTGATCATGAAATTTGCAGCAGTTCTGGAAGTGTTAAGAAGATATAAATTATATACACATGCATATATATACACATTAGATTTACACCCTCTTTAAGACCACTTGGCACTGCCCAAGTGATATAAAGGGGCCTCACTGTAAATAAGAATCAGATCATCTCTGCATACTCCTGGCAGAAGATATACTTCCCATGGGAGCAAAGATAACAGACTCAGATCCTTATGGTGTTGATTTCAAAACAAACTGAATTATTTTGCTGTCACCCTCATGTGACATTTGACTACATCATTACGTTTGTATTTTATACCAATGTAGTTTTTAACTGAGGCATCTATTTCTGCAGTCTGCTGTTCCCAAGTTGACAATGCTGAAGAAGCAGCTAGCACTCAGTACATGGTCTCGCATCACTCAGCAGGGACCTCTTTGGCTTTTTCAGTGTGTGTTGCAGCTAGGCTCCAAAAGAAGTCCCTTCTGTTCAGTCCTTGTCACTTCCTCCCAGGCTTCCCCTCCCTGGATGGCCCGGGATGATCACCCTATTTCAATTCCTTGAAATGCAAAGCAGCGAGATCAGGTTTCTCTCACCCTCACTCAGAGTCCCTACAAATGCAAGCTTTGTAACTCTAACCTGAAGAGATTTTCTCTTCCCCCCTGTCTTCTTCCTCTCACCAATTCCCTGGTGAGCTGCAGACCCAACCCTCTTGAGCCCAACTAGGAAAAAATCCAACAGGTCTCAAAAAGAAAGCTTTATATAAAAAGAAAGAAAAAGACATAAAAATGGTCTCTGTATCAAGGTGACAATATACAGGGTCATTGGCTTAAAAGAAAACAAAC
>NC_133773.1:90806310-90849047 GCF_003597395.2 Chelonoidis abingdonii
ATTCCCTTCCTGAGCTTTGAAAAATCCGGTTTCCTGATTGGTCCTCTGGTCAGGTGTTTGGTTCCCTTTGTTAACCCTTTACAGGTAAAAGAAACATTAACCCTTAGGTATCTGTTTATGACAGTCCTTTTCAGCCAGAAGGATTGTGATAGCAGCAGAGGACTTCAGGAGATGTGTTGAGAGGGTAGGGGAGGGAAATGGGTGGGATCTTTAGAGCTTACTTTAACATTGAAAATTGCCATGTTTTGGTAGTCAAGGAAAAGTTCCATGCTAACGCCAGAGATATTAACAGTCCTAGTGGGTTTCCTAGCATAATAATGCTTACAATGATAGCTTTAGCAGACTAAAACTAAGATCTCAAATATTATATTACTATATTTCTCATATGTACACATAATCAGAGGCTAAATTCTGTCCTCATTTTACATCCAGGCAACCCCCACTAGATTCACATTGGTGGTAAGAATTCAATTTTTATTTTTTTATAATTTTGACAGATAGTATCAATGGTTTTAGCTATGGAAATATTAACAGTTGTGTGAAATTATGGGTTGTAAGCATTTTTTATCTTTATTGTTCTTAATTTTCAGTTATGGGGAGGGTGTCGGACAATTGCTTCATAACCATTAATACACAAATTGTCAACATCACATGTCAAAATATACAAAGTAAATATCTTGAAATCAAATTCTAATCAGTTCTCAAGCAACATTTTTCATACTTCGTCTATCTGTGAATTTCGATTGTTATTGATGGAAATATATTTTCATCAGTTTGTGTGTGTAACTGATGTTTATTGACATTTATTGATGAAATTCCAATCTTTCCAAGCCTAGGTGTAAGTGAGAGCAGAATTTTGTCAGCTGAAGACATTGAGGTTGTATGGATGTGACTGAGGGTATGTCTACAAAACAACTACACACCTGCGATTGGCCCGTGCTCACTGACTTGGGCTCACAGGGCTCAGGCTGCAGGGTTGTTTCATTGCTGTGTAGACTTCCAGGCCCAGGGACCCTCCCACCTTGCAGGATCTTAGAGCCTAGCCTCCAACCCAAGCCTGGAAGTCTACACTACAACAAAACAGCTCCACTGGTGTCTAGACATACGCTGAGGGGAGAAAATTGTTCCACAATATATAAGCAGGAGCAAAAGCAGAAGGGTTGGGAAAAAAAAGGAAAAACAGAAAAAGGGTGTTTTGACTTGATTTCCAGCCTGACCAGGAACAGGAACTACTGCAAAGTTCTCTATCTGTCATTACCTTACAAGAACCATTGTTCTGATTTGATTACTAACCCCATTTTGCTGACCCAAGGATAAGAATCTGAATTCTAAGGTATTCATCTATATCAAAATGAACCTATGAACCTTTTGAGGTTCACCCATCACTAACTACTACAAATGTGAAAGTGATCTGTATATAGCTTGTGTACCTATCAGTGGGAGTCCTGGAAAAAATAGATCACTGTGCATCTTATTTCATTAAGTTGAACACTAAAATAACAAAAATAACTAAACACCTGTTAGCAGTGAAGATAGCTTGCAGATAGCTGCAATGTTCAAATAACTGAGAAATGCCTTACACATCCCTGGGTGCTAAAAATTATTTCCAAAAGCTGAAAACACTAGAAAATGATATAGCTGCACTAACTAGAATACTTTTACCTATAGAATTTCAAATAATATAGTACACCCCACAATGCACCTGTTGCTCCCAAACAGGAAGGCCAAAGCATGATACTAGTAAGATAAGAACAAACTGCCTAGAACGTATACCCTGAATACTGTAGCAAGCCCATACTTCACATACAACCCATATTTTTCATTCTGTCATCAAAACAACTTTAGCTTTAAATTCCTGCTGGAGTCCCTGGATGCAATAAAGCACAGTCTCCTAACATGAAGGTCTTAATCATGCCTTCCAGGCAATGGCCTACATTGGGAGTTATGTGGAGCCACACCCTCTGAGAGGGAGCTGTATCCATGAGCATAATGCAGCATACTCACTTCTCTAGGCCCTGGCAGCTCTGCTGGAACTCCCTGTTCCTTTGGGTTGGACTGGGTTGGACTGGGTTGGGTTGGGTTGTCTCCCCATGTGCATTAGGAAGGAGCAATACTGTGCTACACTGAGCACAGGAACTTCAGCTATGCCTGATTCTTGCACGGGGGTCCATGAAGACTCTTATTGTCTTCTGCCAACCTGTGCAATCGGCAGGCACAACTTATCCCACAGCCATTTGATCCATAGAAATGCTGTAAATAGGGTATAAGGATAGATGTGTCATTAAATCACATGAATGGGAGTCATGAAATCAAAGTTTGGTTCCCAGTTCTCTCAGTGTCTCACTGGGTGACATTGGCCAAGCCATTAACTTTTGGGTGCCTTAGTTTTCCAAGCTGTAAAACTAAGACAATAAAAGTTATCTACCTTGCAAAGGAGTCATGACGATTAATTCATTGCTTGTAAAACACTTTGAGAGCCTGTGATGGAAGGCAATATATAAGTGCCAAGCATCTTGGTATGGTGTCACTGATTCCCTAGCACTGCCAAGACATTAGCCCTTTTCATCAGCATGTTGCATTTGAATTCATACTGTATGATCTAATACAAAAATATGCAGTTTTCTGAGCTCAAAATATAAACTGTAGTATTATGAAAACTAGTTTATTTTTCCAAGGAAAGCTTTTGGGTTCCCCATTAGATTGTAGTAACTTGGTTGTGAATAATCTTTGAAAAATTACCAGCAATAATTAGAAATGAATGTTTTCCTGCATTGTATGATCTGTATCAGACTACTGAGGAAAAGAGTGATGATGTATAAACAGTCTGCGTAATGTGTTTTGACAAGTTTGCTCATTAAGAAAATAATTACCTAAGCCCTCTAACTATGTAAAAAATATCCTGCAAGTCTGGTAAATGTTGAACTTCTTTCTTCTAATTTTCATCAAATCTTTCTATGAAATATAATAATATTCTGAAATGTATCTGCAGTTATTGCCAACCCTCAGCAGGAAAGTATCCAAGGTTTTCATTTCTAAGAAGCCCAACAACATAAACAGACTGCTGCCAACACACCCACCTATTAACTACTTTAAAGCCAAAATCTAGCAATTCCATCCAAAGTTAAAGCTCACACCCCAGTCTTAGCTCATCACATATAGGTGCTTAGAATCAGACAGTTATCTGATGCCTCCAAACATTCTACGCGCAACAGGATCTGATGAGGATACGGTTGTCAGTCAGTTTGAACTTGATTTTGTTGATTTGTATCACCTGTCTGAACCTTAAACAAAAAAAGTATTGATTTACTTTTTATTCAGGATTACCCATTTAAGTAACTAACTCTGCTGGAACAATCTCCAAGCCAGCAGTAGTGGATATCCATCAATGCCACTCCTTTCCATTCTCCCTGTTTAAATCCCCCATGTGGTTTCCTCTGGAAAAGTTATTTTCTACTTCCTCGCCTAATGAAAACTCAAAACAGTTCATAGCATACTTTCCTGAGCTGGAGATGGGCCCTCAGTTAGTCCAGAGGAGGAGATGGGAAGTAAAAGAACAATGCAATAGAGATAGCTGTGTTAACCTGAACCTGTCCCTACTCCCACTGCAAAAGTGCTCCTTGAAAGCTACCCATTTCATCCATACCCGGCTCCTTGGGACCCCTAACATAGCCAGTTACATCAGTGACTTACGGGGAGAGGTCTGCAAGTACTAGCAACCTTCTCTTCTCCTCGTTGGGTCCAGCAGCACTCATCTCAGCCACTGGAGCACATGCTAGCCTTACACTGTGAAGTCATCTCTAGATGCCCCCACTCCAAGTTATGTCCAGCCTTCTGGTAAGCAGGGAGCAGTGAGGGAGAGCCACAAAGCAGGAGTGCAGAAAGGAACACAGTAGAGAAAATAAAGACAGACACAAATGGTGGGAAGGGAGAGAGAAATGAGCGGGGGGGAAAGATGGCAGCAATTGTGTCAGGGCCTTCTGCAGGGAGACATAGGGGGGGCTCTCATTTGCCAGTTTGTTGTTAGGTGGAAGCCTCAGCCAGGAAAAGATTAGAAACCACTAGCTTTTAAGCCAGTGCAGAATGCCTGCTGCTGAAGAGGCTGCATTTTACAGCACAAGAAGTGCAAAATTAATATGATCCTGCCTCCTTCCCTATCAGCTACTAGACCACATGCCACTCCCTAGGAAAAGGTCTGACAGTTGTGGTTCTGGTGGAGAACTGTGCAGCATTTCCACAGGTATCCTGGTCACCAGCTGTCATTGTAAGGGTTACAATAACACAAACATTTTAGTATAGACCAGCTGTGTGCTGAATTCATTGTGGATAATAAGCTTATCAGTAGCAGCATTCAGAACTTGCCCCTTTCCTAGCCTGAACCTCAGGTACCTATCACCTTGATATCTAAGAGCTGATGGACAGAAAGGTTTAAAAAACAACTTCAACTATCCAAATTATAGACGTTAGAGACAGAGTAAGCCTACTAGGTCAGCCTTTCAGCCACCAGGGGCTTTTCTTTGCAGCCACAGCCTCCTGAGGTGTGATTTGAGGAGGGGGGGGAGCAGTCCCTCCCCCTCACTGCTGCTCCTGAATGCACAGCCTTGGTGTTGGTTGCTGAAGTTTCCAGCAAGGGCTGGGCAGCCAGTGAGTTCCCCACCTTCCCGGGGCGATAAGGCTCAGGATTTGAGTTTCAGCCTGGAGGTGGCGGGAGGCAAGCTCTGGTTGCAAGGCTTTGAGCTCTGGCCCCGGAGCTTCAGGCTCCAGCCCCGCACTGCCTCCCCCCCCCACCCCGCAATTGCCCCTGGCCCCACTGTCTCCCAAATCCTCCATCCAGAGCTTAATTTGTCCCCAGACTTCCCAGGGCTGAGTAAGTCTGCTGTGAAAAGTGATACTTGTATATTTATTAATATCACTTTTCACAGCAGACTTACCAGCTAGCATTAAATAAATTACAATGATTTGAATGTGTATATTTATTTATTTTTCATAAAGCTAATTAAGTATTTTAGGAAAAAGTGTGTGAATGGCCACCAGGAAGAGTTGGTGACCATACTCTGAGGCCACCAAATAATTTGTCCTGAGACCCCCTGTGCTAGGTTATCCACTCCATCTCGCTGACAATGCAGGTTTATCCCTACTGTTCACTTACTAGAGCTTTGTCTAGTCTAATTTAAATTAGCCAAGAAACAGGGTTCACACCACTTTCTGTGTGATGTTTAGATCACAGTCCAATAGCTCTCACTGTCAGCAAGCCAAACTGAATTTGCACTGAACCAAAATGAACCTTTTCTTAGGGTTCAAAAAAGTTCATTTTGCTTTGTTTTTCTTTAATTTCCATGTGTCTCTGACTTCCTGGTGTCAGCCAAAAGCAAAAGTACTAAAATACTGAAGAAAAAGCCTTTTTCATGGTATTCTGGCCTAAGCAGAAGAGGGTAGAGGAAATTGCATGAGAAATCTATATGTTGCAAGACTTTCACCCTGATTTGATTTCCAGACGGAGGAGAGAGAATAAACTTCAGATAAGCATTAGAACATTAGTTGCTTATCTGAGTAATAGGTGCCTATATAAGACAAAGCCTCAAATATCGGGACTGTCTCTATAAATCAGGACATCTGGTCACCCTAACTGTACCTGACATAATTTTACATGTGAGGTTGAAAGTTTTAATGCAGTTTTACAAATGAATTATTTTGACACTTTAATGCTCTGTTTTAATTAATTAACATCTGTTCCTGTGAATGATTCATTTATCCTATCAGCTTTTCTATTTTTGGAAGATTAAATAAGGAAGTTGACAATGAGTCTCCTTTCCTGGAATTCCAATAGAATGCCATTATTCTTTGTTTTTTACTGCAGTATTTACAGGGCTGGCAGACAATGTAGTATTCCACTAGCTACACTGATTTTACTGATAATATGAATGTGCACCAACCAAGATTGCATGATATGCTGAAAGCATCCTATCTTGTCTGATAAATGTTACATACCTTTGCATGGCCTCAGGATTTACCTCATGTATCACCAGGGATAAAAATAGCATATCATTGGAAAGCTGCTTCTCAACAATACATAGCTGTATGTTCTGGTCCTAGTAGTTTGCAATATGTCAGGCCTTAACGTCACATCATTCTGATTACCATCAGGGGACTTGTGAAAGGATCTAACACTAAAGAGCTCTCCAGTCTAGCAGACAAAGGCATAATAAGATATGATGACTAGAAATTGAAGATAAGAGAATTCAAACTGGAATAAAGAGCAGTTTTCTAACACGGTGGGTAATTAACCATTGGAAGAGTTTGCCAAGGGATGTGGTAGATTCTCCATAACTTAAATTCTTTAAATCAAGATGTCTTTCTAAAAGTTTGTCTACACCAAGGGGTAACACACTCTATAATGATTTCTGAAGTGCACTAACATGTTCATTAATTGGTTGGTCTGTGTAGACTCTGCTAGTTTAGTTTAACATAATGCTGTTTGAAATAGTACTGACCCTGCCAGCAGGTAGGGGATCTTGAGGGACAACTACTGCACTGGTGGGGTGCAAAATAAACTTTATTAAGAAAATGCAAAAAACAGGGAAAATTCAATAGTGAGGTATTATGGGGTTTGTTAAGGTTAGACATTAGGGATGTTCTTTTAGTAAATGTACAGGGGGTTTCAATAGTGGGTACAATACAGTTGGCTTCGAACAGGCTAGGTGTCGTTATTTTCTTTTGGATTGAGTTCGAACGACGTTTACTTCGACGCTGGTCACTTGGTCAGGTGTGACGTGGCGTAATAGGAGGTGTCGAGTAATTTGCCCGGCAGAGAATGATGCTGTCTGGGTGCTCCTGTTTCCTGCCAACGCTCGCTGGTGGCTCTCTCCCATGATGCAGTCTGCATACCGCATGGGGCAGCTTAAAATTTTGACTCAGAATTTCATTCTTTAGTTTTATGTTGTCTTTAGACTGAGGTGTCGTACGGTAGAGGATTAGCTCGCTTGGATGACTCGTGACTCACCTCCGGGTCTGGGGGTTCAACCCGGGGAGGCGGCCCCTTTTCATTCGGCGTGTTGATAGTGCATGCGTGTAGTTGTCTGGGGTACATACAGCTTAGGAGTAATCCTAGTTAAGGCGGGCACTGTGGTGTAACCAATTACATGAAGCTATAAATGTTAAACAGGTAGCTAACAATTTCTATGTAAAGGGTGTGTCACAGCAGCATTAGCAAACTAACATTATGGGTAATGTGTCACAGTGTGTAAATGTAAATGTGAGGTGTGTTAGAGAGGAAAAGGGTAGACCAAGGTTTTATGCTAGACTTTAGATAATACAATTTGAGGATTGGGGGCAGCGGTAGACAGACTTAACCACAATTATACAGACACATGCAAAATCTTTATCTATGATCTAACTTAACCAAGACTACACAAATTAGCAAGTACAGACACAATGCAACAATTTTTTAAAACTAACGTTACAGACACAATACAAACAATTCTCAAAACCTAACTTAACCACAGCTATGCAAAATGAGTAATGACAAACCTTATCTAGGACTAAGAACCTGATTCTAAGGTGCACCTAGCAGCAGTGGGGGGGGCAGGTTGCAAGCTGGCAGCCAGGACCATGCGCCCAGAAGACCAAGGTCCCAGGTATAGCCAGGATGGGATAACAGCTGGAAGTAAGAGAGCCCGCGAGCAAAGCCCACAGGAGCAGAGCTTTGAGCGCGCACACACTTATTTTTAGCGCAAGTGCCGCGGAGTTACGAGAGGTTTATAAGCACTAGACCAGAGTTTAGCTTGAGTCTGGTGCGCTGGGGAGCCAGAGCCAGACGTCTAAAATAACTAAAGAAAGTAAGGTAATAGGTTCACAGAGGGATTGCTTACCAAGCTCCCCATAGCGTCCAGCAGAGCGAAGGCAGAAGCAGCAAAAGAGACTCAGAGGTCACGGCATTACACGGTCTCGATAAATCAGAGAATCTCCACGTCAGCACATTCGTCTTCAGAATGGCGGGGAGTTTATAAAGATGGGGTGATATGCTTTAGAAACAACGAAGCAGAGAGAGGGCCCCCAAAGACCGCTAGCTGATCAGACAGGTGGCAACAGCAAGGACGCTTCTCTGGGTCCTCTGATCAGAATAATGTCTGTGGTTTTAAGCCAAATATTAGGCAGTGTTCCCACCAGAGTACTTTTGATTGGCTCCCTTTATTACAGGAGGAGAGGAGGCAGGAAACTGCAGGTGAGCACAGAGACAGCCATGGGCAGAGAGTCCTGTGCAATAGGTGACTCAAAAGCACATGAGGGCTATGACTAATGCCCTCAGGATCTTTAAAAACAATAGGTCTTGCAGCTCTGACATGCCTACCCTACACCAAGCCCAGGTTTCCATAGCAAGGTGCCTAACTGAAAGGAACAACCCCCTTGAACAGGGCAGTGGTCCCATCTTAGCACTATACAAGTGAGGCATCCCTTTTGAGTATGAGCACTGCTCTTTTAAAACAATGTCAAGGGTCGGCCCTTCCCTTTTGAGTAAGGGCCCGTTGGCTCCTTCGGTCAAACACCACGTTCTCAACAGCCAGGGAGGGGCGGCCACAGGAGGAGAACAAAATGTAGTATGGGGACAGCTGTAAGAAACAAAATGGAATAGGGGGATAGCTGTAACAGACAAGTACTACATTAAAGCATACTAGGGAACGTTTAGTGTGCATCAGCAGGGTCAATTATTGCACAACACATTAGTGTGCTTTAGAAATCACGCCCCCATAGAGCACATTACCCCACTGTGTAGACAAGCCCATAAGGAGATGCTGTAATTCAACCACTAGTTTACTAGGTTTGATGCAGGAATTGCTGGGTAAGGATCTATTTCTTTCTTAGGCAGGAGTCAGACTAAATAATCATAATAGTCCTTAAAATCTATGACTTACACTTCAATTCCTGACCTGCTTTTAGTAGCCATACCCTCAAGATCTGCACTTTACTGTATACCACAGAAAGTTTGTAATCTGATGGCATGGAGAGGAAGAGGGTGACTGGTCTGCTTGCTGCATGGAAGAGGCTTGTTTGCTATGGCCTGTAGCATTCTAGCCTCTGACCCAGGCAGTCCACCTGCGTGTGCACAACCTATTAATATTTATAAAAAGTGGGATTTATTTAGCTTGTAGATAGAAGATAAAATTGTTTCTTATTTTCTAAACATTTTGTCCCTGTGCAAGTATGGATTTTCACAGGCAAAGAAGAACTTATTTCTTGTTAAACTAAGAACTATAAGAGGTGGTATTTCCATCCTAACACAGCATACATGCAGCAAAGTCCAACCTCCTCTTACCCCCAGGACTACCTTTACTGTTAACTTAACAAAAAGCATAAATCTCACCCTGAGCTTGTCCCTGAACAGGCCTTCCTTATCATTGACCTTAGCTGCTTCTGTCTCAGAACCTTTCTATAGTCCTAATAGGACCCACTTGATCTGTCTGCCAGGTAGGCTGACCAGATGAGAGGAAGAAAATATTGGGACACGTGGGGGAGGGGGACTGCCAGCAGAGCAAAAAAAAAAAAGAAAGCCGAGCGCTGCCGGCGGAGGGAAAAAATATATCAGTCGGGACGCAGGACAAACGCCTAAATATCGAGATGGTCCCAATTTTATTGGGACGTCTGGTCACCCTACTGCCAGGTGAATTAGAAGAATAACTCTGCATCTCTATGTAGGGTGCTAGAACCTGATACCCTGCTATGTTTACCTCCACTAACGGCTGAGAGTCTCATTTCTCTTCTCAGCCTACTCACTTCACACTATAACCATTTGTTAAGGGATAGATTTTTTTCAAAGCATTTAAGGGAGTTAGGCACATAACTCATATTGAAAGGTTCCAATGGGACTTGTACTCCTAAATTGAAAATCCCCTGCCCTCCCCCACAACAAAACTATTATGACCAAAGAGAAGACAGTAGTAAAGAACACACCGCATCTCCAACAGCTCTTTCTGTGGCTAGTTTGCTTTCAGGGGTCGGCAGCCTTTGGCACGCAGCTCGCCAGGGTAAGCACCCTGGCGGGCCAGGCCAGTTTGTTTACCTGCCGAGTCAGCAGGTTCAGCCAATCGCGGCTCCCACTGGCCGCGGTTTGCCATCCAAGTCAATGGGGGCGGCGGGAAGCCACGGCCAGCACATCCCTCGCCCACTCTGCTTCCTGCAGCCCCCATTGGCCTAGGACGGCGAAGCGTGGCCAATGGGAGCCGCGATAGGCCGAACCTGCTGATGCAGCAGGTAAACAAACTGGCCCGGCCTGCCAGGGTACTTACCCTGGTGAGCCGCATGCCAGAGGTTCCTGACCCCTGGAGATATTAAGCAAAAGCTACATGACTAAATGTAGGTAGTAATAAAAAAGTTCATTGTGTCGATATTTGCATGTGGCAAATAATTCCCATTCGTATTAGTTTAGTGTGGACTGAACTTTGAATTTAAAGAGCTGCATAAAATAACTTAGTGTCTAACTCTAATTATTGCAAAAGGAGATCAAAAGAGGAGCTTATCAGCAGTGGAGACAGTTTATTTTCATCTTGGAACAAAAGACATAGTGTCTTGTCCTTTCCTTTGAGGTTCCTCTGTCTGTTCCTTTCCACTCCCTTTCCTGATTGGCTGCAATGTCTTGATGGTTGATCTATTGAATAAAGCATAATAATCAATTTTTGGGAACATGTTAGCTATTTATTACCATAACAGGAACAATGGAAATAGCATCACATTGTTGCTAGAGGTAAAAGTGATTTAAAATACCCTAAGTTTTCCTTTCTAACTCCAGTAGTCACAATGAACTGGAATTAATCCAGGACAAACTTTGTGATTTTGCAGACACACATTTTACCATGGTCAGAGAAGTCTGACTCACCTTTAGCCTAAAAAAGAATCTTTGACTTTTATAACTACTGTTAGATATACCAGGAGAATCTAGTTAGTCTTTGAATACACAGATCTATTTATGCAGAACACAAAACCATTAAAAAACAGACAAAATATAGCTGTTTACTTTTGTCATCAGAATTACAGTGTGTTTGTGATATGACTAAAATGAGACGTGATCATTTCCATAAGATATTTGTTAATGCAGCACAGATCACAAAGATAGCTAGTTACCTTTAGGTCAGATTTACAGCATTTGTGTACTGGAGCTTACAGATTAATGTTCTGAAAATGACAATGAAGTAACTGAGTTTAGAATGAAGGTGCCATCTCAACTTCAACACTTCAAAAGTGCATGAAATATATGAGTGGGGAAGCCTGGCAGATGCCAGTGTATTGGTTTTTCACTTTCCTGAATACAAATGTGCTCCACCAACATCTCAATCGAAGAACATTATATTTGAGTTTAGCACCTTTAAAACAAAGATATACTAAGGTATAGATATTAAACACATCTAATGCAAATAGTATTGGCATGCTATTATTTCCTTAATTACTGAGAAGAATGCAATACAAGAAGTTATGTGCTGGTCGGGGTGCTGTCAAATCCAATTTGAACCTCCAATAAAAGGTTGTATGAGGCTCAGATAATTCAAATAGGTGCAGTCTACTTCAGTGCTACACAGATCAAATAAACAGTGTTCTGTGCAGTTCTTTGAAACAAGCCACTGATTCAGTGCCAAGTGTATTAGAAATTCATTTTCTTAGCTGGCACAGTGACTTATCATGCAGGGAGGCCATTGTGAAAAGCTTTACTGTTCTCAAGATCTGTACTTTGATTTCCGGCATCATCAACCAGACCAGAAATAGTAGCTGAGTGGCCAGAGGATAAAAGCATCATCAGCCTTCCATTCCTGGGAACCGATTCTTAGCGGAATGAGTTTAAAGGGCTTGAGTGAACTGTGGTCCACATCACAAGAAGGGACTGTTCCAGGGATAGAAACTCCATCATCTAGAAATTAAAGCCTACATCCTGCAAACACTTATGTACCTAAATTTCAATGGGACTTTTCAGCTGAGTAAAGTTGCATACATACTTAAGCAACTGCAGCACTGGAGGCCTAAATTCCTTCTCATACCCTTAGAAAAATGCAGTCCGTCCTTATCAGGGTTGAGGAACTGGCAAATCAGATGACAAAAGCTTAGCAAAGAATATTTCAAGACAAAGGAGACCTGTCTAAGGGTACATTTACACCAGAGCTGGAAGATGTAATTTCTAGATCAGGCAGATGTCTTGCACTAGCTCTGATCAAGCTAGCATACTAAAAAATTAAGGATATTGAGCAGAGGGATGGGCTAGCTGTCCTGAGTATCGTTCTGTGCAAGACCCTAGGTATGCACTCAGGTGGCTAGCCTTGCCTACCACTTGTGCCAGTGCGGCTACACTTCTTATTTTAGTACATTCACTCGATCAGAGCTAGCATGGGTATGTCTACTCAATGTACATTTCGAAATTACACCTTCCAGCTCCAGCATAGACAGATCAAAAGTCAACCCCCTTCCTTTGAGCTACCTGTTGTGCTCTACCTTACTTTACCCTTTAGGTAGCTTTCCAAACTTTTTTCAGAACTATTCATGTGTTGTGATAATTTATACCATATAATAACTGCTATGCAAAGAGTGTTTAACCAAAATTCATTAATGTACTTCTAGACAATTCTGTTTCTTTTCTAGCTAGTATCTGATTCTGTGCCTATTGCTATAGCAACCAAGCACCTTACACTATATAAATAATAAGAGCACAGCAGGCACATGGACCTGGTATAAATTGGCATAGCTCCATCAATGTATTAAAATGACATAGGGTTTAGCTTGGCCAGTTGTTCAATGGCAGAAAAGTTTCATCCTATCGTGGAACACTCTGTGCATGTCACGACTCTCAGCTCTCTTAGAGCTGTCTCATATTCCCCTTGTTTGTTCTAAGTTCTACAGATCAGCTGGTTTCTCCCAGGGACTAGCAGCATTTCTAGGTTGCAGTTTGTATCTTCCTTCCCTGCCCTCCAGATCCCCACCCCATTAACAGAGACTACTGTCTCTGCTCTCCAGACACCCACTCCCCTGCTGTTTTCCTTATGCCCCCTGCCCCTCATTTGCACAGCACAAAGGAGCAGCTGATGAAGAGAGGAACTAGGGATGGTCTTACCCTCTCACCCACTTTAATCGGTGTTAGTAACATCTGGTTCCTCATGAGAAGGAATGGGGAAGCCAGGGGAAAGTTGCCAATATTTGAAGCAGTTTTTATGGGACAGTTCTCCAAATAAGTGGAGGGTTTGGGGCCTTTCAGCTTTCAGGCATTTGGTGATGATTTTGGTTATGTTACCTTAATTATCAGGGATTCAAAAGTACTGCAGTTTTCCACATGTTCTTGCTATTTGTAGTATGCCCAACATAGCATCACATACCATACATATACATCATGTTACTCACAGGCCCCTTCCAAACTTCCCCCAACATGTCCTGGCTTCCCCTACCTGCTGCTGGATAGCCAGCAGGCTGTTTCTCACACTGATGTTTTCAGGGGGCAGAGAATAGCAGGCCTCCTTCATTGCCTTCAGGTGACATCTCATGCCTCTCTCTTCCTCTAAGACTCTTTGTCCCCCTGCCCTAGGGTGACCAGATAGCAAGTGTGAAAAATCGGGACAGAGAGTGGGGGGTAATAGGAGCCCTATATAAGAAAAAGACCCAGAAATCAGGACTGTCCCTATAAAATCAGGACATCTGGTCACCCTACCCTGCCCGCTACATGAGGATTCCCCTTCTGTCTCCCTGGCTTCACCACTCGTTCTGGTTGCTCCCTTCGATGCTCCCTCATCTCTTTTCCCCTCACTTGTCTCCTGTTAGTCCTCTATGGATCACTGTTGCCAGCTCTTAAAATATTATTTTGAGTGTTGCAATATTTGGTATTTTACTTAAAGCCTCAGCTCTTGCAGGCACGTGGGAATGTCAGCTTTCACTTTGAAAAAAAGAGAAAACCCCAGATTTATTTATTTATTTTAAATCTAATGATATTTAAACCCGTCTCATCATTTTTGGAGACTTGACTCCTGATTTTTGAACATTTGAGGTTGACAAAACTATGCACACGTTACTTTCACTCTGAAGACTCTGGGTCTGAGTCAGACCTACTTTGATTCTGATATCACTCCATTGGAGTTACTCCAGATTTACATCAGTGTAGTTGAGATAAGAATCAGCCACTCTGAGTTGTTGCTCCTAATTTTTCAGACTGCCCCAAATGTGATATGTTATTCTGTAGGGGTCTTTTTATTGCTGTCTTTGATTTACATCACGGAGTTGAGAGGCAGGCACTCAGTTTCTTATAGCTAAGGTAATTAAGTTTGTAAGCTCAATATAACATGCATGACAGATTCTAATGAGCTACTGGTAAATCAGTTGGAAAGTTCTGCATGCACGCCTTTCAAGTCATTGTTTACGCTTCCTGTCTAGAAATCAGATCCCAATCAATGCTGTTAATCCTGAAGTTTTTAATAGACCCTCTGTACCTGGAAAATATAAAGATTCCTCAGCAAAGAAAACTGAGACTATTTTGCTACCCTAATGTTGTTCCTAAAAATATAAATCTACTTATGTGATGTAAAGTCTCTTGTTTCAAAAGAGGGAGAGTTCTGGTTTTGGCACTGGGGGACCCTTCGCATCCTATCACGGGTAATCTAACAAAGTATATACCAGGTTAACTCTAATTCCCTGAAGTAGTGATCAAGCAAAGACTTTCATTCTGTGTTTGTTTATTGTCCCCCACCCACCATGCTAAGCAGGAGCTGGAAAGCAATAAAAGCTTCCAGCAGCACTGGTCTCAGAAACAGAAGACCCACGGAGTTCCACAGACTGTGTTGTGCAGTGGCACACTGCGTTTTCTTGAGGCTTTTAAAAAACATTTCCAATATTTTTGCTGCTTGTAGGTTTCAGATGAAAGGGGAGGGGGATGATGCCGAGACCAGTTCAGCAAGGACCAAAGGAGGTTTTTTTTATGAAAATGTGATTAATTCGTTATTAGTAGAAGCCCACTATTCAGGGGCTAAATCATTCTCTGAGTTACACTATTCTACATCTGTTGAGGTCAATAAAGTTACAAAGGCAGATCTTTAACCAGTGTAAATTGTTAGAGCTCCAGTGAAGTTCATTGACTTCCATGAAGCTATGACAATTTACCCCAGCTAAGTATCTGCCCATATCTCTTTAATGGTAGCAGTAGGTTGCATAGAATGCAAAGGCTATCTATCACACATCTGTGCACTAAAGAATGTTTTTTCAACCTTGAAATCCACTGGATTATCAAATGAGACCCATTTCTAAGGTTTAATGGATTAAGTGATTTAGGTAAAACTTTTTCCTCTCCAATCTATACTGCTTCTGCATGCATTTTAAAATCTGAAAAATGTAACTCAGTCTTGTACTTGATTTATAAGATTCTGCATGTGAGAGAACTTACAAACCTTGAATTTTGCTGGCACTTAAGAACCAGGCTGTTCTGCATTTTCATTATATGTATCTCTTTTCTGGGGCTCCTAACATAGAGATGCTAAAATTGCTCCAAGCTCAGACTTGATATAAATGTTCTCCCAAGAGCAAATTTGCTTATCAAGTTTGCTTGTAAAATGATATGACTGAAAAAGTTAGAGTGTGGGAAAAAAAAGTGCAGTATGTTCATAATGTAAGATACTGTTGTAATATTAAGCATAGTAAGTGTTTCCCATGGTCCTGTTTCTTCTGACCATGTAACGGAGTATGTAGCTTTATCTTTAAAATAAGCAAGCTCCTATTGACATGTCACTTCTCCAGTTGTTCTTAGGTATTGCATTAAGTACTTACGCAACTCCACATGCTAATCTAGCCCTCTGTAATAATCCGACATAATAAGGGAAGTTTACAGACAGAAAAGAAACACTTTATTTAGCAAATTGGCCACCTTCCAAGGATTCATAAACTTAAATGAAGGAATTGATCTTAGCACCAATTCTGTCACCCCCTTCTATTGCTATTCAGCCATCTCAGCTCTTCAATCTGTTCATTTGGGGCTGGACAGCAACCTCTGTCTGTTCTGAGTCTGGCTCTCTCCCTAATTCTGATGGCTCTTGTTCAGGTCTAAACACTTTCATTTGAGTAAGCATGGAATCCCTTGATAGACTTGCCCAGTCTCAGTGTGTTCTTACTGGCAATACAGCCAGTTCCTCTCCACCCCACTTTCCGCTCTTCAGCAATTTACCGAGAGTAAGATGCAGTAAAAGCTGCTCTTGATCAGTGATAGTTGCTAAGTAGGTTGTGGTTTCCACTGCTGCTTGGATTTTCCCTCCATCACCAAAGTAGCCTTTATTAGAGTATTACTTGCTGAACCTTTTCAAAGCACAAGAAGTTGTCAGATATACTGCAAACAACTAAGAAGTAGTACTAGTAAGAAAAAAATTGAAAAGTAGATAAAGGGAGAGTCAGAGTAGAAGGAGTTAACAAGAAAAGGAAGGAAAGAAAGAAAGTTAGTTCCTAGATTCCTCACTGATACTAAGCTCTCACATAGCAGTATCCGTGAGTCACACTTTCTACCATCTCTGGTTAGCTAGGGGACTTCATCCCATGCTGATGGATGATGACCTGGTCTCAGATACATATGCCTTTGTCACCTCCCATCTGGATTATGGCAATGCAGTATACCTGGGCATTAAGCCATCTGCCCTAAGGAAACACCATGTAGTACAGTATCTCCTTAGCAGCACAGGCTACTATGAACATGTCAAACTTGTGTTCTACTCCCTATGCTGTCTTCCCATAGAATATCAAGTCCAGTCCTTATTTTCAAGGCACTAAGTGGCCAGGGCTAGTATATGTAAAGGATCACCTACAGCTCTGGGATGAAGCCCTTGACTGGCAACTCTGTGAGGCAAAGTGGAACTTTCTACCATAAGAGGAAAGCTCATCTATACAGGAGACAGAGCTTCTTTGGGGACTCATCTGAGACTGTGAAATTAACTCTGACAGGAAGTAAAGATCATCAAAAATCTCACCACCTTCCACTCCAAATGCAAGATGCACTTTTTCAGTCTTGCCCTTTTTAACGTAAACACATAACAGTGTGTACATTTTAACAAAAAAACAAAAACAAAAAAAACCACCTATCCCTTGGAGAGGCTGAAAGAGAAAATGAACCACACATGACAAATGTTAGTCACGTTATTTAATGCACTACAGCACAGCGCTCAGATACCAAAGTGGTATAAGAACATTAGAAGAGAATAGAACCAAGTTCTGTAAGCAAGGAGGGAAAAAAAGCATTCAAAATGGCAAGATACTATAGCCCCTTACTGGTACGGGTTAATGAATATCAGTATCTGACATTGGGTACCAAATGAATTTCTGATATTGGGAGGGATGGGACAGGCAGTCAGAGGAAGTGCCTAGAGGAGCTCTGGACATGAGCTGGTAAGAAGGAATGAACTATGGAGTTACACTAACTTACACCAGGTCTGAATTTGGCCCATTGCCCTAAAATCATTTGTGTTTTTTTCCCTCTTTACTGTCTCAGTAGCTTTTCATTGTATTTATTACAACTGCTGCCCAGACTGTAGTATCTCATAAATATCTCATAAAACATTATTTTCCTGTGGTGACTGTTGTAGTGAAATTATCCATCGGAGAGTGTGTTCTTGCTACCTCAGTTATTGTGCTTTATTGTGTCATTGGTTTAAAATGATTTCCTCCATCCTGCAGATTCCCCAAGGCTAAAACAGCAGCAGCCTTTTCACATAATTGGTCAACTAGTCCAGGTGGATGCATATGACTATTTCCTCCAGAGGAAATAAGTCTAATGAATACAGAGCTAATTTAACTACAAAGCTTTGAATCATTCAAAAGGGGCCGGGGGGGATGGGAGAATAAAAATATTGTACTTTAACAGGAAACTTGAGTGGTTACTTATAAATTCTTAGTTACTGTAGCTAAAAATGGCCCTGGTCAGGCAATGCAGTCTGCTAATGTGGACATCCTTATGGCCATGCAGAGTCCTACTGAACTCACTGGGACACTGCAAGAGAGCAAGGATCTGTGCTAGTGCATTATGTTTTGAGATTAGAACCTAAGTATGATATTTACTTGATTATAATAAAACTGTTTTGCAAATTCATTTTTTGAAAATAGCTCTCATTGTTTCAGTATGTTCAGTAACAGCCTAATCCTGCAAATCTCATTGACTTCAGTGGGTGCTCAGGACACTCAGTATCCTCTAGGACTAGGCATTTTGTGAATGGTGCTGTTATCTCTTAGAGCAAGAGCTGAAATTTTTCAGATACTTCATCAGATTAGATCTCCCACTGGGAAATAGACTGAGGCATAGGAAATGCATCTCATCACTGGAATGCTTGGGAACCTGGTGATTTCAAAAATGCCAGGTAAAATCTAATTGTTTAAAACAGACGGAGGAAGAGTTAGTTAATTTAATAATGATTTAACCACTGTTATGTTAACAAAAATAGTAAAAATAAGAACTTTAATATATACATCTCCAATTTCCTATATATCCCGATAGTGAGATGTATTTCTTGTCTTTTAGCACTTTTGTCAGTAAAACTTTTGTTGGTCAGGGTGTGTGAAAAAACCACACTCTTGACCGACATAAGTTACACCGACAGACGCGCCGGTGCAGACAGTGCTAGGTTGGCAGGAGAGTGTCTCCCGCCAACATAGCTAATGCAACGCATTGGGAGTGGTTTAATTATGCCGACGAGAGAGCTCTCCCTGTCAGCACAGAGCGGCTACATGGGAGACCTTAAGGCAGCACAGCGGCATCAGTACAACTGTGCCACTGTAAGGTCTCTAGTGTAGACATAGCTTTAGACTACATAGTGAAATGGTCTAAATCACATTTCTTTGATTATTCTTTTATATATTATAAAAAAAATAAAGAAAAATCAAAGAAATAGTACTCTATAGAGAGAGCAATGATCTTTTTAACTGGATGTAGAGATTCATGAGTGTTGTAAGATTCATAGATTCCAAGGCCGGTGGGGATCACTGTGATCATCTTGTCTGACCCCCTGTATAGCACAGGCCATAGAACTTCCCCACAATAATTCCTAAAGCAGAGCTTTCAGAAAAACATCCAATCTTGATTTAAAAAATTGTCTGTGATGGAGACTCCACCACAACCCTTGATAAGTTGTTCCAGTGGTTAATTGCTCTCACTATTAAAAAGGTATGTCTTATTTCCAGTTTGAATTTGTCCAACTTCAACATTGGTTTGTGGTGTACCTTCCTCTGCTAGATTGAAGAGCCTATTACTAAATAATACCATGGACTTATAGACTAATCAGGTCACCCCTTAACCTTTTCCTTTGTAAAACTAAATAGATCATGCTCTCTGAAATTATCACTATAAGGCATGTTTTCTAATCCTTTGATCATTCTCATGGCTCTTCACTGTACCTCTCCAATTTATCAACATTCTTCTTGCATTGTGGGCACCAGAACTGGACACAGTACTCCAGCAGCAGTCGCACCAGATTCTGCTGGCAGTAGATTTTGCCTTGTGTCCCTTTGCTTCCCCTATCAATTTTCTACAATTCCTAGATTCTGATTTATATTCATTACTATCAACTTCCCCTTTCTTCCGTTTGTTTACATATTTGTTTTTATTTTTGTTGTATCTGCCTTCATTTCCCTTCTAAACCAGGTCAGTTTTTTAATCAATAGCACCTTCTTTCTCAGTTGTGTGATTTTGGCTTTTGGGGCATCCAGTAAAATGTTCTTAAACAATTTCAGCCAGCCAGCCAGCCAGCCAGCCAGCCAGCCAGGGGAGGTTTTCTCTAGTGTAGGCACTGGGGAAAACACTAGTAAGACTGTCGTTCAAAGACTCCCTTACAACTCCACTTACAGGGGCAATGCCAGGCTCAGGACTGCAACCGGGTGGCCAAAGTTGGGGGCAGGGCTGAGATTCTAGGTATTACTGCAGCCCGAGGGCAGCCTGAGGAGTTTGCCATAACTTAGAGAGGCTCCCCCAAACTAAAGTTGTACTGGCGAACTCAAAGCAGCGCAGGGTGCGAAAGTGGCTTAAAGCCTCCTTAGTCTGCACTTCCTTTGAGCTGTGAGTTCTGGGCTGTGCTTCTTATAGCACTGCACAGATTTTCCTCTTATATAGGTAAGGATGAATTCATATTGTTGTTTTTAATTCCTGTTATTATCAGAATACAGATATTGATACTTCTGCATTATCAAACCTCTCGGTAGCTAAATTGTTGATCAAGATTATATCATTATTAATTTACTCATTGGCCTTTTAATGGCACTAGTCTAATATCGTCTTTCTAATGGATGTGGAAGTGAAATAACATTACAATAATGTGCCTTCTGTTTTCTCCTAATAATTAAGGCCTTAATCTGCAAATACTTATGAACATGTGTTATTTATTTGAATCACGTTTTGTACATGCAGAAGTGTTCCCAGAATTGAGAAGGAAGGCATTACAGTGTTCACAGATAGGTGTAATTCAGCACTGGATTCTTCAGTGTACTCAGTCTACTTTCCACCACTCATGTGTAGAAGATGACAGATTGTAGGGTTAGCTTGCCAATGGAAAACTCCCCTTGTAAAGAGAAATTCCACTGGCATAAGGCTGGCAAAGCCAGCTCTTGCACTCCCCACCCCCATCCCCAATTCCTGGCAAACAGGGAGGAAGGGCACATGTTAGGAGTGGAGAAGGGATGTGGCAGAGCAAAGTTTCACTACATCTATCATCCAGTTGGCTGATATTGAATCAGGAAACCAAAAACCATCTCTCTGCAGACCCCTTCTCTACACACAAGTAGAGCTTAGATGGGGTTGAGAATTCAACCCAGGGATTTTTCCTGATAATTTCAGGTGCAAAGTCTGCTTTATGAACTGTTGTCTTCACCAATAAAATAGATGAGGTTATTGTGGGTTTTTGGCACGACAAAGGAGCGTTTCATCTGTTATCTGTGGACACTATTGTTCCATGAGCTATAAAGTTTGTTCCATCCTTTGGCCTCCGTTATAGGCTAGGTAGTCAGCAGGCAGACTGCTGGCCAAATCAAGACCACCAGGCACTTTTAAATGGACCCCAAATTCTTTTTATTTTAGTTATTTATTTATTATCAATATTATTATTTTTTGTATTATTTTCTCTGGAGTCTGGACCTTGAGTATACCTTTGCCAAGACATTTGGATCTTGACAAAAAATAATTGACTAAGTTGTAGTTTTCCCAAGGGTGAGCCACCGTTTGATGAAAAAACATAGGTAAAGGGAAGCCAGTGCTATGAGCAAAAGAATCCCATCACCCACTCAAAAAGGCGTCAGTGCTATTCTATATGGAAAATATTATGGACAGATCCTCCAGTGGAATAAATCAGAATACCTCAATTGATTTAATTGCATCTATGCTGCTTTAGAGCAGCTGAGGATCTGGCCCTCTGTGTTAAAATGTACAACTTTAGTCTTGGGGAGCCTCTCTAAGTTATAGCAGACTATATTTATTTTACACTTTGCCAAATCTGCTTCATTTTTCAAGTTATATTACCATCATTCTTTTCATCTCTCTCCCCTCGCTGCTTCTATTTTATAAAGTCTACCCTAAGTGCAACATGAAACCAGTCCTGTTTTTGTTCAGACTGAACTTTCGAACTCATGGGGTTTGAATACATTTGAACTCAGGCAAAAAGAGTTCATTTCTCTACATTTAAAACATAGTCAATTATATGCCTAATATGTATCAGAGCAAATTTAGAAACATTGATTTACTTGTAAAAAAAAATAAATCTAGGTGTCATTTTGATCAACTGCTGGGATCAGAAATAAATAACAAGCACATACACACACACAGTATTTAGTGCTGCATGGTGATAAAAGGTTCCTTTCTTTGAAGTGTCTCTATGGGTTATCTCAGGACAAGATACTAGAATAGCTAGACTGTATGTTTGTATGATATAACTATTAGCTAAAATTAATTTAAAAAGCATTTCATTTTAGATTGTCTGTGATGTGGAACAATAATCTTCCTTCTCAGAAAGCCCGGCATTTTTAGCGTATTTCATTTCTTTTTAAAGAGGGCTGCACAATTATTGCCCACTTTAAATAATTAATTTTCCATGAAGTCAAGTGGTTTAGAATTGGAATTAAGTTGTTACTTCATTGACAAAGTGTGCAACACTGGGGTCCTTTAGAATTCAGAAACAGCCTTTAAAGACCCAGGACCACACTGAAGTCAGGTCTATAACCAGAGGCCTGGTATCTCATGCAAGCTGAAGCTGCTCTATAATCTATCATGCCATTGCTAAAAGGATATTAAGACGAGCATTTAGAATTATAGTCATGTGTCTTACAATCCTGTTTGTATCAGCAAGTCAGATGACCAGTTGCAAATTGTGACTCCTCTGTATCATGCTGTTTAAAAGAGGAGTGATGGCCATAGTACAGTTAGCTATCAAGGCATTTGGGCCTTAGAGGGAAAACAGAGGACAATGAAGTCCTTATTATTAGTTCTCATCCTACGAATCACTCCCTTATACAGTTCAAACAGAAGGAGAATCCACCTATTAAAGTGAGTAATTATGCCTGTTGGGCAAGCCTTTACAATTACTTGAGCATCCGTCCAGAACTCTTTGATTGCATTATGGATAACAACACTTTACTGAGAAAGTATCTTGCTTCTTTCAGTAAGCATGACTTTAAACTCAGTACATTCATCAGGAACCAGCCTAGGATTCTACCATGAGATTGCCCCTTTTTTTTAGTAGTATTAGCTGATGCATTAAGTAGATAAAAATATTAAACTTAAACTACAAAGGGCAGTGGCTTTATTGATTCCACAACACTCTTTAGAGACAAATGAGTGATTACAGTGTTATTGCTGCTGCTGTATGGTAAACACCCATGCCTCAGGTGGAATGTTTCTTTAAGCACGCTTTCCTGCTAATACAAGACTTATGCTCACTTTTAAACTTTGAAAATACATTCACTTAGTGTCATAGAAATCCAAGTTAAAATGCAAACCAAAGAGACTGCATGGCTCCAAGAATTGATAATGGGATGGAATCAGAGCCTTCAGATTACTAGTAAGACTCTAGTACAGGTCGATGATTATCCTCTGGCATCTCCTTAGTGGCCTATGTGAAATTAGTTGATGGTTGCAGGCCAGTGCCTAGCAGGCAGACATTCCAATCACAAAAGCCACTGGCCTGACAATGTCAGTATCTACAGAGATTGAATAGGGATGGAGACTGAGCTAATCTTTCACTACAGTGGTTGATTGGCTCTCCAAGTCCAAAGGAGAGCTTATTTAGGCTGATAATGTAGCATTATTAATTAATTAATTATTGTGCAGCACTGTAGGTGAGCATGCTGAACTTTGTTATAATTCTTAAGAGCGCTCAGAACTTCTACATTTTTACCATGTCACCCCAACCTCCTTGGATTGCTTCACTGGCTTCCTTTCTCTTACTGAATCAAATTTAAGTGCCTCATCCTTGCCTTCAAAGCACTAAATCAGTGGTTCTCAACCTGTTTATCATTATGGGCCGCATTAAGTGGGCGCCAGATTGAGAACCACAGCACCCCCCCACACACTCTAAAACCGCCACAGTTCCCTATGTCTAGCGTCATTGCCCAGAATGGGGCTAGGAGTGGAGCCCTGGGTGCAGGCCATGCCGCTGGATCCCAAATCTTGCTGCGCAGGGCTGGGCAGGAGTTGGACCCCAGTTCCGGACCCCGGCACGCACAGGAGATGGGATCGGGATGGAGACGGAACGCCACTGCGCAGGGCTGGGACAGAGCCGGGACTAGGACCAGGACAGGGACCTAGACCCAGACCCCGGCCAGGTGCAGAGTGCTAGGCAGGGCCGGCAGCCAGGACCCAAGAAGAGAGGCCAGGAGCAGAGCCCCACCTAAAACCTGGGGCAAACCTCTACTTCCCAAAGCCTCCTCCAACCCCCCAAACCTACCCACTCTCCCACCCCCTGCAGCACTCACCAGCTCCCTGCTAGCAGGAACACTGGTGCAGGCTGCAAGATGACGTCTCCCCCTCAGCCAGCCCCACCCCTTGCCAGATCAAAGTGGCAAATTTTGAATTTTTTTAGCACACAGCTGGGCCGTATGTAGCCTGTGGGCTGCAGGTTGAGAAATGCTGCACTAAATAGTCTTGCTCCACCTTCCTCTACGCTCTCATTTCCTCCTGATGCCCCTCTCACTCCCAGACTTCTCTCCTTATTCATAGATTTCAAAGTCAGAAGGGACCATCATGATCATCTAGCCTGACCTCCTGCACATTGCAGGTCCCAGAACCACACTGCTGCATCCCTCTCCTTCAAGATGCCCCTGTTCTTGAAACAGTATCTCTTTTCCTGTTGCTTGTGAAGGGAGCCATGAAATTGACAAGAATGACAGTCAACAGGCACAGACACTGTCGCCCTAACTACTCTGATGTAAGCCCTACGCCCCTTGTGGAGGTGGAGTTGTTATGTTGGTGTAGTAGAGCACTTACATCGGCGCGAACCAGGCTGTAGTGTAGACACTGACATAGTTAGGTTGACATAAGCTGCCTTATGTCAACCTAACTCCGTTGTGCAGACGAAGACTAAGTGGTGATGATTACTAAAGGCATGTTTACATTTACCAGTAGGTCCACAGCTGCAATCGATGCAGCTAGTGTCGATTTAGTAGGTCTGGTGAAGACATGCTAAATCGATGGGAGAACACTCTCTCATTGATTTGTGTACTCCACCTCCCTGAGAAGTGTAAGGGAAGTCGACGGGAATGTAGTGTAGCCACCGTGGTAAGTGGATCTAACTACGTCGACTTCCGTTACGTTATTCACTTAACTGAAGTTGCGTAAGTTAGATTGATTTACTGTGGTAGTGTAGACCAGCCCTAATAGAGTGAAGTAGATTGTGAACTTGTGGCTAAGGTTTAGATTAGAGATTCAAGAGATCTGGGTCAGACTTTCCGTGTCACCTGGGCAAATCAGTTAGAGTGGGATCGAAGAAGGGACTGAGGTGTTGTAAAGCTGAGTGCCACAGCACCTAACTTTTAAGTGCCTAAAAAAAGTAACAGGAATAAGACTATGATCCACAAAGCCTGAGTTCAGCACCTAGGCTTCCTATATAATGAATGGGAGGAGAGTGATGTGATCCAAAAAAAGCCAGCACACTAGGTGGGGAGCCACCTAAGCTAGCCAGTGGAAGATGCCAAGGAAAGAAATGTGAGCTAAACTCTGCCCTAGATGCCTAAGTCCAGGCTGATGGGAGGCACCTATCTTCTGCTTGTGATCCATGCACAGGAACCCACCACCAGGAATCAGGCGGTTTAGGCACCTAATGAGTTAGACACCTGCCTCGCTCCACATAAAATGGCCAGATGAGATGATAACTTCTGTAGTTATAAGATAGGGAGTGGAACCATCTCCTCCTCTTCCTCTGGCTGAATTTTAAATGGGACCTGATCCAGTAAGTGTGCTCAGAGACCATCTAGAGATCAGGTCCCGCTCACAACTTAGGTGGCCAAATACCTGTCTTCCTCTGGTTCATGGGCAGCAGAGTGCAATCCCCAGGGTCTTGAAATTAGGAACCTAGAAAACTTTTACAATGAACAGTTAGGCACAGAGTGAGTTTAGGTGCCTACAAGATTAAGTGGCCAAGTGGGAGTTTTGTGGTTTACAGTGGTGCCATGCATGGGAACTTGGGCACCTAACTCTGGAGTTTAGGCACCTAAATTGCCTCATTGATCACACCCTTAATCGTTCTGTTCCTCAGTTTAGTCAACTGTAAAATGAGGATAATAAGGCTTGTCTACACTGCCCCGCAGTTCAAAGTGCTGCGCTGCAACTCCCCTGTGTGGATGCTGCAGATATGAACTAAAAAGTTCCTAGTTCCCATTAACGTATTCCTAACAACACAGCACTTTGGTATGCATTGTTAGCCACACCTCCATATTCCAAACCACAGGCAGCGTAGGCATAGCCTTATTGACCTCACAAGGCTCAGTCTAGTCATGGATGTAAAGCCACTTCAGATCTTTGGATGGAAGGTGTTGTGTAAATACAAATTATTAATTATTTGTATTTAAATGAGTGCAACATATATTTTAGGATCATGGCATGTGAGATGGGTGAAAAGAGGATACCTCTTTTTTTCTTTATAGAAGCCATTCATAAATATGAAAAAAGTACTACAGGCCCAATGGAAGTACTTGTGTAAGTGCTCACTAATGTAGAATTGCATAATTGGACCCTAAATATTTCATCATTTATAACTCACATTTATGAATGGTACCTTCCCAGCCTTGTCTACACATGATTTTACTAAAGGGGTCATTTAAAACCAATGTAGTTGAACTGGTGCAACACTTACATCGATTTAAATCAGCCTTATATCCATTTAAGCATTGCTCTGATCTTTCAGATGCAAGCTAAAGCAATATAACTAGTACTAAAGAGAGAGACTTGTGACCACACAGAAGTCTTCCCAATTTAACTTAACTCAGTTTATAACCAATTTAAATAAAACTAGTGCAACTGCTATGTGTAGACAAGTCCTAACTTTCAACAGGCGCATTTCAGCCTAGTTCACAGATTACAAGAACATCAATAAAATTGTATTATTCTTAAACCTGCCTAACCTTCTCCCCAACCCCTCATACCCTGGAAATTTGAGGAAATGTTGTCTCGTACAGTGCCTTTCCCAAAAGTGAAGGTCTTTCATAGGCTCTCAGACTCTAGGTAACCTACTTTATATTCTTCTTTCCTTTTCTGTTGCTTGTTGCAAAGGTATCTTATTTTCTCTCTTTTCTCTAAGTCAGACTGCCAAAGTACAATACTCTTCCAATCCTTGCCATGCCAACCCTGTCATTTCCTTGCCCTGTAAAAGCTCAAAGGTGTACACAACAAAGAGAGGACAACTAATTATAGTGGTATTGCCTTGCCTGTTCAACAACAGGAAATGAGATTCCCTCTGGAAACGTAGTATAGGTCTGTCTTACCTGCATTACTTGTGTCCTCAAGACTGAGTGGAAAAAATTACGTCAGGGGTACCAGAACCCCTAAGGGACTCATGTTTTATGGGCCAGACCTGCATTTTAAACTTACAACCTCCTGCCATAGAAGAAGCATTCAAAAAATGCAGGTAAATTCAACTGAGCCTATAAGAGTTGGAATTAACTAAGATAAGAAGAGGTAATTGACTGAGCCACTAATGGGTGAAAAGTGAAGCTTGAAGATATAGTGCAGAACCATGCTCTTGTGAATTAATGATCTGGAACAGTGTAGGGGTTTCCAGAAACAACACTGTAATAGCCAACTTACCAGTTAGCAGCTTGCTGAAAGAGATGTGTATTCTTCAGGCAGATCGCCTGTTCAGGTACTGCACTTTATATCTGTCTGACCACAGTGCTGAAACTACAGCTGGAACTTCAAAAAACAAGAATTAATGTAAAATATGCGGCTGATTTGGGATAAAATTAACCAATCTCAGTCTTTGATGATATGCAGACATTTTCAAAATTTCAGTGCTCTTTTACGTGCTCATCGCTTTGCAACTGCTCAAAGTACTTGCGCATGTTCTGTATCATTTTAAGGGTCAAAATGTGTTTACCAAAAATGGGTATTTAAACGATCATCAGAAAATGTAAAAGGGACTAGATGGCTTAGGAAATTGTTATTGAGATACATAGCCTTTCATGGTTAGTTATCACTCTATAATGACTGTTTGGTAGCCACTATGAAATGTGTTTGGTGGTCTCTCTCCAATTCCTGATAGATGGCTGTCCACATCTCAGAAAGCACCACCCTAATTGACAACTTTTTAATAATAAATCTTGGCAATAAAGCCAAAGACTGAATGTAGATGGAAATGCAGGTGGGATCCTCGCCTTCATCAGGTGCTCATTCCAGACTTGGGGCCTAACGTACCCACTGCCCTGGATTTGGAGCTGGATCCAAATTTTGCTGCTCCGTAACTAAAAACTGTACACTATCTCCTACTCATAACAAGGAACATGCACGATACTCAGAAACTCAAACAACACTATCCTATACAGTAACATTTATTGGATTTTTTCAGAGCTGTGCCCATTGTTTCTTTTAATATAGAATAAAATGTATCCCACTATAGTGAGCTGTCATTACAAGTTACAATATATATATACTAGAAAATATCGTCAAGTAATTAAAGCAGCATTGACTGTGTTGACCTTTACTTTTTGACAGTTGCTATCAGGGAAATGCCCCTAAAGCCCACTGAACATGGCTCATGCTATGTCTAACATTTCAAATATCTACAGGTTAGGACTTAGGAAAATAAGCACACAACAGATGAAGGCAAGCATACAACAGATGAATCAGTCAGCTTGTAGTCAGCCTCTAGAGAAAAACAGTGGATTGCAAACATTGTGAGCAAGAGTGTTGTCTATCCCTGTGTGGATAGGAGGGAGGTTTGACTTTTTAATCCTTACTTGGCTGTTGGTAGTGCCCTAAATCTGAGCTATGCCAAAATTATGTAGACTTATAAATCAGCTATAGGCTCCCAAACAGCTGAACTTTATAAGCTGTTCCGTGTCTGACTGGCCCAGGTATTGTTGCCACCCGTAGGAAATGTTTAGAAACTTTCCCTGGTGCAGACAGGGCTGTAGACACCCACCTCAGGGCTGGTGCTGGAGGAGCTTTGTTGAAAAACTGGAGCTGGGACCCATCTGAAGACCTTAGCTTGGGAGTTTGCATTTCCTCTGCTGCCTTCTCTACCAGGCACACCAAAGTGAGGAGTCCTGGAGCCCCGGGGTCTAGGGCCATGCCCATCTCAGGGCAAAGGGGAGGGGAGGCAGTTTCATAAAGAAGGTAATTGTACACTACAGTTGCCAATTCTGGTTGGATGTATTCCCGGAGGTTTCATTTTATGATATAATCTTTAATTAAAGATTAATCTGTAATTCCTGGAGAGGCAGGGGCAATCCTGGAGGGTTGGGGACCCTATGCAAAGCTCTCCAGCAGGGGCTGGGAGAGCATTCTCCCTGGGGAGCTGCATCTCTCCACAACGTCTCCACATCCAGGCCCAGCTGGGGCAGGAAGGGAGCCTCCGACGCGCAGGAGACAAATTGAGGCACAAGGTAAATGATCAATCCTGACCCCCTCTAAGAGAGACATCGGGCGGGGCGGGGCAGCAGGGGGCGTGGCCTGCGGTTGCCCTGCCGCGGTGCTGAAGTTTATGTAGGACAGGGCGGAGGGGAGGCTTTTTCAAACTCATCGCAAGGCAGGAGCGGAGGTTCGCGGACCTCTCCGTCAGCAGCGCGCTGGGGCCCGGCAGCTCCCCGGGGAGCGGTGCGGGAGAGGGGGCGATGGCGGAGGGGCGCTGGCGGAGGGGGAGCGGCGGCGCTTGCAGTTGCCAGCCTGCTCGGTGAAGGGCTGGGAGAGCGACGCTGGGGAGATGCGCTGAGGTCCGCCCGTGCCGCCCTTCGCCCGGCCCTTGATGTGCCAGGCGCCGCCGGAGACCATGATTCTGACACGTAAGCTCTGTCCCTGCGCGCCTGCAGTGGTGGCCCAGCTGGTCCGGCTGGCTTCTCTCTGCTGCTGATTACTCGTGTTTAGCCTGTCTTACAGCCGCGGCAGGCAGGCGGGGGACCCAGATCCTGACCCCCTCCCTCTCGGGTACGGTAGCCTGTCGTTACTGCACTCGTTAGCTAGCTCCTCATCTGTGGGCTTTCACAGCTGCCTTGGCACCGAAAGCCCGTAGCTTTTCATTGTGCCCCTCTAGAGAGAAAACGCGAGCAGGTTTTACGTTGCGATCGCTGCGATGTGTTGTCCTGCTGCTGTTTAATGCTCGGGGGGGGGCGGGGGGCGGGTGAAAATGACTTTCGTCCAGGCAGCGAGACTGGGTTGATCTGGGGTTAGGGGAGGGAGGGGAGGTTGCGTTAAAACACCTGGAAATTTCCCTTCTGCTGCAACAAGCCTGATCCAGCTTGAGAAGATCATCGATAGGCAAATGGGTTCCCTGCCTGGGTGTGATTAGATCAGTGTCTCTTGCTCTTGTTGTGCTAGAGGAAGGGGCGCCTAGCATAGTTGAAAGGGTGGGGAGGCTTGTCGGCGCAGACCTTTATCTTGGCACGTACACTAACAATTAGCAATTCCTCGGTGTCTCCACTCCCCTCCCCCCTTTACATTTTGGTACGCGTATTTCCTAACGATCTAAGATCCTGTGCATCCTTCTGGCTTGCTTGAGGTTCAAAATCAAGTTTCAGTCCGCTACTGATGTCCTATTAGTATTGTTGTTGGCTAGGTTCCCTCTTTCCCTCAGTTATCTACTGAGTTAGAAAGTTTGGGGTGGGGAGGTTGTTGTTTTTTTAATAGCCATACTGGCAATATTTTCGAATCTCTTTCTAACTAGGAAAAGAGTGTTTGTTTTTAAAACGCAAAATAGGTTCAGGTGCTGGAAAGCCTCAACTAGCAGTTGACTTGGTTTGGAAATTTGGCTGCAAATGTTAGCTTCTGTGGCTGGTGACATACCAGGGCAATAGCCAAGTTTGCAAAATGTAGGTTATTAAACTTATGAAAAATCTGGTGCTGGTTTGGACTAGCAAGACTGAGGGGGCTTTTCTTGAAACATGCTTTTTTATTAGATTGCTTAGAATTTGTGACTTTCAATTCTGAATGAAAATGTCATAACTCATAAAGGAAAGGAGCTTGGTGTAATTGAACTGTGCCTGAGGTTTTTAAAGGGCACTACAGTTGAAATAGTTAAACCAGTCTTTTAAAAGAAAAAAAAGTGCCCAGGAGAAGGAAGCATATAGTTTCTTTTGAAGTTCTCAATAATTAGTCTGATGGCTTCAAGGAGCCAGATGACTCCCTCCTGTGCTGTGGTGCCCAAGCCCATGATGTCATGACTGGAGCCTTTGATCTCTTTCAAGGAGCGCCTGCCCCCCTCCAAAGTAGTAAACAACCTCCTATATTTCTAGCACAAATAGAAAACAAATTCTTTTTGTTGTCAGGTTACATTTCAGTACTACCCTCCTCTTTTTTGCAAATAGTAACTATTCACCAAAGACTCACTTCTACCATAATTGTAAAGCTGCTGAACAATGTGTTTCCATTAAGCTAATGAACACGGTACTACAAGTTAAAGGCATTTACGATTAGTGTGACAAATCTTTTTTAACTCTATTCTTGTAAAAAAATAAGTTTTACAGTGCCACCTACACTTATGGCACTACATAAATAATTGTTAATATGCCAGAAGGTTTTGATTTCCACATCATGTGGCAACAATTTTTAAAATGTGTGGATCTGTGGGCTGAGGGAATGCATCTTTATCTTAGCCATCAATTACAGATGCATTTTTGACATGAGTAAGTGTGACCTATTTGAATTCTCTGGCCTGATCAAGAAATTCCCAGCAGCAAAGCGGTGAGATACCAAGTGTCAGGTTACATTTTTAATGCTGTTTTGTGGAGAACTAGAGGGAAGATAATAGCCAAACAGATTGCAGAACAGCCTCTGAATGTAAATCTATCAGCAGCTCGAAGTTTGACTAATTCAGCATCCATCTGGCCAGCAGGCTATTGCTGGTCCATAGCATAGATAATTGGTATTAGGTTCCTCCGTTAATTCAGCCAGTTTGGTTTGCCATGTTGCCTTTCAGGTTGCAGCAGATGGTAGCAGTATCCTTTAAGTCACTTGACCTGCATTTCCAATAAAAGGAAAAAACTCGATGACAGATTAAAGTATGGAGGAGTGGGATAGCCTGCTGTTTAGCAGATGGGCCCAGAGGTTATTTCAAGACTTGTCTGAGACATTGCTTAAGGTTAAGATTCCTACATTCAGTTTAGGTTCTGAAATATGTTATATGCAAAGAATATGTATCTATTATTTTATCAGTGCTTGTGCACTGACAGTTTATGATGAATCAAAACATTTTGAGATCAGCTGCATTCAATAACCTCTAGGAATCCCGAGACCTATATGACATGTAATAAAACAAGTTCTCTTTGCTCATTCTTCACCAATGGAATGTCTGAAAAATGCAGATATGTTATGTTGGTTTATGCACATAGAGAGTTCTAGTTCTTTTTGAGCGATACCAGCTGTCACTAAAATCATGTTCTAAATAGTAGTTAAAAATACAGAAGGAGACGTTTTTGTTTTGTTTAGATCTTAAATTTCAATTACATACCCAGCAGTTTTAGAATGTACAGGGAAATATTTGAACAGTACATTGCATTGCAGCAGAGAACAAGATCTGAGGCTGAGTATGTTCTGTTCTCAGGCCCGGGGCCTTACCGGCCGAAGTTGAATGCTTTTCTTCTGATAAACAGCATTGTAGCTGCCCCTACTGGACAATGGAGTAATACTGGTGCTGACTATAGAAATCTGAAAGTACTTGCTTGCATACCATGCATACTGAGCCTCTTGAAAAAGGAAAAAGTGTGTACCACCAGTGCTTCTGTATGCTAATCTGTAATGCTGTTAACCTACATATATAACATGTTTTTGATACCCAGTAAGGGCTTTCTAGGTTGCTGATCTTCTCCAATTGTACTTTGAGTTATAAGCAGGGAGGTTGAGGGAGAGTGATCATGCTTGTATTTCACTCTTCCTTTCAAGCAGATATTTTTCATGCTACAAGTAGTTCTTAGCTTGCATATTTATGCATTTTGTAAATATTTAAAGGTGGGGTTTATGCAATTTAATTTTTTTTCCTGCCCAAGAGTACCATGATGTAGTGAGTTTCTAGGGGACCCACCCTTTTTCCATTGAAGTCAGTTGGTGTTTTGCTATTGACTTCAATGGGAACAGGATGGGGCCCGTGGTCTGTAAAAGGAGATGGAGGAAAAGAGCCCCTGTGTTGAACAGGATGGTCCAGTATTGTAAACAAGAGTTTCTCATGCTTAACTATCTTTCCTAGCAACAGGAAGAAGGAAATGAGGCTATGCAAAAGGACCCTGACAGGCTCCAGACAATACTAGCCCCACCCTAACATTCACGCTATGGAGCCAGAAGACTTACAGAAATAAAAATAACTTCAGATGTTTCCCCTTCCTCCCTGTGCATATTGCAGAAATATAGCCAAATCAAACGGTCTGCAGCTCACAAAGAGAACTGTTTTGTTGTCCAAGGACTGCATTGTGATATAGGGGTAATAATATAGCCTTAAACCAGGGGTTGGCAACCTGCAGCATACGTGCCAAAGGTGGCACGCTAGCCAATTCTTACTGGAATACTTGCCACCCGGGGTCCCGGCTGCCGGCTCTGCTCAACCCATTGCCAGCCTGGGTGAACGGAACCCCCAGCTGGCAGCAGGCTGAGCGGGGCGGGCGGGGGTCCTGGCCGCCAGCATCACTCAGCCCACTGCCAGTCTGGGGTCCCAGCCATCGGCCCCACTCAGCCTGCTGCCGGCCTGGGATACCAGCCGCTGGCCCCGCTCACCTCGCTGCTGGTCTGGGGTTCCACTGCATTAAACTGATAAGATCTGCATTTTAATTTAATTTTAAATGAAGCTTCTTAAACTTTTTAAAAACTTTGTTTACTTTACATACAACAATAGTTTATTTATATACTATAGACCTATAGAGACCTTGTAAAAATGTTAAAATGTATTACTAGCACATGAAACCTTAAATTAGAGTGAATAAATGAAGACTCGGCACACCACTTCTGAAAGGTTGCCAGCCCCTGCCTTAAACGATAGCATCTTGATTGGGCATTACAGTGGGTTTTCTCTACAGACTGCTCCTTACAACTGTCATTGACAGACTAAAATTTCCTTCATTCTTTAATTCTGACCATTTTTTTTAAGTTGGGTAGCTCTCAAGCATATAGGTAAGAAATTTGACAAAATCAGCTGGGCATTTCTGGAATTATTTCTTTGACTTGTTAAAGTGAAGATAAGCTTCGTCATAGCTGAGATGAACTGCAGAATTTATAAGCTCTCGATCCAAGAAGCGACCATGAATTTCAAACCAGCTAATCCCAGTAACGTTAGCAATTCCAGGCATATTTCTGACTTATCCGTGGGCTTTAGCAGGCTAAGGTAGACTGTAAATAATTCTGTGTGGTTCAAGATGTCAAGATGGTCTTGTTTATTTTTTACTCCAAGGCTGATGAATATAGAGGAATGTGAAGGCTGTTGCTTTTCCAACAGAGACTGACTGAATTAGTGGAGTGGGTTATGTTATTTAGGCCAAAGATCTGACCACAACTTTTAGTTTGTTCTTTCATTCTCCAGTGAATACCATGTCTCCAATAAAATTGCTTCTGAGTCTGGAATAAGTTGCTATGATATATCTTTAGTCTTTTTGCTGTTTGAGGAAAATCACAACCTGTGTTTCATCACTGATGAGATGCATGAATGGGGCACAGGACTTGAGCTTTGAAGTCTTGGTTCTTTTCCTGGTTCTGCTTGTTGTGGACCTCATGCTGGCCCACCTTACTCTGCAAATAGCCCCAATGAAATCAGTGGAACTACTTGTGAAATAAGGTACTGCTTGACACGAGTATAAGAGTAGTAGAGTCAAGTCCCATGAGCCAACTTACTTAAGTTCTCTGTCTCAGTTTCCTTATCTTAAAATTGGAGATAGTAATACACACCTCTTAAGCACTTTAACATCTGTGGATGAATAGAGCTGTGTAAGTACTAAGCATTGTTGTTTGTTATGAAGGATTTTCTTTCAAATAGTATCCGAACTCCAACAGAGGTGTATGTGTTTCTCTTGAGAACAATTGTCATGGGTCACATGGGATTATGACATTTTCTCTCAGAAATAGACATTGCACCCTAGCCCACTTATGGTCAAGGGGGAGACTATCAAAAGCACCCAAAGGATTTAAGTGGACTATTTTTCCATTGACTTTTCTGAGATTTGTTCACCTAAATAGCTTTGGTGCTTTTGAAAATCTCCCTCCAAATCCTCTTCCTTGCATACAGCTGAAGACCACACAGAGGAGAGCAGGTATTTAAAAAAAAAAAAAAAAAAATCTGTTGGAGTCTGTAGTGGCCATATATCTTCTAGAGCTGGAGTCTGTAGTGGCCCATATTGCTATTCCATGGCAACTACTGCAGCTTCCGGGTTACAGAAACCCCTGTGAATGTATGTCCGTGCTATGTGAGGAAACGGCCAGTGTCACAGATGCTGTGGCTGTACCTCTCCCCAAGCTCCCCATACACACTAAGAAGCAAAGAGTCTGTGTAACACACCACTGTTCTGTCCCATCCAGTGACACTAAGGTAGAGAGAGAGAATGAATGAATGAATCTGCTCTACAGCCTTAGCTAAGAGCCAGCTGACTTTTAGCTCATGCGGTAGAGGCTCATACACTAAGCTCCTAGAAGTCCCAGGTTCAGTCCAGCCCGCCTGCCAATGACTGGGGTCTGTCAGGGTTACAAGTGGGGGTCTTGTTCAGGATTTCAGCTGGGAAGTCTCTGAAGCTCAGGATTTGCTTCCTCAGCTAAGTTAAGTATGTAACTCTCACACCTTCTGGGTGTAGTGTCCTGTTGCATCTAGTGGCACCGAGACTACTTAGAGAGAGAGTTAGCTAAGGCTGTAGAGCAGACTCATTTAAGAGCTAGCTGACTTTTAGCTCATGTGGTTGAGACTCATGCTTTAAGCTTCAGAGGCCCCAAGTTCAATCCCACCCACTGACGACCAGGGTCTGTCCGTGTTACACCTGCACTGGATGAAGTCCTCTTCTTCAGATGTGCCAAAGTCTCCCTGTCCCCCTGCACCAGATCAGTGTCTCCACTGCATTTAGTTTTTACTGGATACAAGTTTTGGCCTTTAGTTCGGTAATATTAAGCAAGGTATTTTTCAAGTGGACTTTGTTATTTGGCTCTATAGAAACCCGTTGTTATAACTCTCTCCGTAACATATTTGAAGTTTCTATTTCCTAAACGCTTGTTCCAAGAAAAGCCAACTTGTCACCTGGCATGTTAAAAGAGCAATTATGGAAGTTACCTTATCTCAGCCTTGCAGTGGCTTTTGTGAGCAAGGCTGTCTTCCAGGAACTGCTCCTGAGTTTATCAGCCATGTCTAAATGCTTTTAACTACAACAAAATCTGTACTTTTATCTTTGACTTATATAGTAGGAATTTGTTTTTAATCCTCAGATTAAATAGTGTAGCCCACTCTGATATCTGTTAAAGGAATGGCCTCTTAAAAGAGCAATTTTCATGGGATGCAATCAAAACTGTATAACTTCATTATAAATATGTATATTAAAGGAATGTGTCTTGAAGGAAGACACATTTTGGGTAATGGGAGTGGTTGCACCAAACACTAATTTAAAATACTGAACCCTAACATATGTATGGTTTAGGGCCCAGACCTTTCAAGGGTCCTGGATTTCACAGTATGCGCCATATTCTGGGTGAATCAGCCTCCTTGTGTTGCAGTACCACCAAGCCAGAAGAGTTACTGTCCAAATAGCCTTTGTTTTAAGGAGTGTTCACCCAGCTGGGAGCTAGGAAGCCATAATTTCAAAGCTCATCTCTTCCTTTGACAGGTGTTTATATTTCTTCAAAACACTTACTGTTGAGCATTTCTGTCAGAAGTGGGAATAGAGAGCAGATCCCTAATATAACAGAACTAAGTCTTGTCCACTCAGCTATGCTGCTTTTCAGAATGAATGTGGCAAAAATGTGTGCTTGGCTGGTCTATCCCCAAGCATTGCTCTAACCACTAGCTCACAAAGTTCTTCTAGACAAAGAAATGGAATCCTGATATCCACAGTCTCACGAATAATTGTATAAGCCATTGGCAAAGTGTGTGGTGTTCCCTGCTAGGGGCTAGTCCCCATTGAGAATAACAGTGTAACCAAAATGGAAGAGGTCTCTGCTGTAGATATGAAGGGCCTGGCTTCAAATTGTGCTGATCGTGTGTGTATGGGTTGGGGGGGGAAGTAGTATGTGACTACATAGTTAAAGATTGTGTGATAATGCATGACTAGTATTATGAATTTATATTTTACTGGCACCTACGGGGCCAGTCTGGGGATTGAGGCCCCACTTGCTAGTCCCTGTACACTCATATAATAGCCCCTATATTGGCAAGGCTGAAGACAGGTGGAGTGAGACCTGACTAGCGAGTGCGCAGATACTTCTCTTCTGAGTCATTGTGACAGTTGAAATCAGCTGGGGGCTGCTTTCAGTGGTCTCTAGATTTGAAATCTTGATCTCTGACGCAGGCATTCTCAGTGGAGGCTTTATGGCTGTGGGACTTGTTCGCTCCTGCTCGCCTGAGTTTGCTTGCTGACCTTTTGCTTGCAGTACAAGTTCCTGGTTTAATCTTGGCCTAGACTATGCAGGTTTATGGATCTTGTAGGTTGGGATGTTTGGGGGGCAGGTATGTTGATGGACTTGCAGTGTATGTCCAGATGCCATAGTAAGCAGGCATTTTTGTGGGAGTGGAGAACAGGGATGAGGTTTTCTACTCCCTCCATCCATTTGTTCTTCTCCACTTTTACTCCAAGTTCCTTTGAGAAGGACTGGATGTTTCTCACTCTGGAACCTGCCAGCACGGTTCCTTTGGCTGGCCAAGCACAAGAGGCGACTGTCTGGTGTTTTCCTCCTTAATAATTCTTTGCACGCCATCATCTTATGCCAGTGGTAGGCAACCTGTGGCCTGTGGGCCACGTGCAGCCCGCAAGATGGTGTTTACATTGACCATCTGCAGGCATGGCCGCTCGCAGCTCCCAGTAGCTGCAGTTCACTGTTCCTGGCCAATGGAAGCTGCGGGAAGCAGTGCAGGCTGGCTGCTGCTTCCCACAGCTCCCATTGGCCGAGAACGGCGAACGTCGCCCACTGGGAGCTCCGGGAGGTCATGCCTGCGGACGGTCAATGTAAACACTGTCTCGCAGCCTGCCAGCGGATTGCCCACCACTGCCCTATACTATTGTTCGATCAATAGTCAGGCCAGATAAAAATCGAAGTGTTCAAATTTTTTTCCATACCTCACATGGATGCTCATGGGATAGCCCTTCCTTAAAATCTCAGGGAGGGAAGAACCTTTTTAGCACATGAACACAATAGTTCATTGTAAAGAAAACATACAGATTATAATAGTCCATTCTAAACAAACTTGTTAAATAAATTTTGGTTTTGGTTATTTGCAGCGTTGGAGTGTACATCAGATTACACCGTATTTTAACTTGTTTTCATGCCCTCTTTATGTGAAGGGAGGGATGTACACTGTTAATGTGGCCAACATGCAATAAACATATGTGAATCACTGAAGTTCCAGGTGTACTGCTCTATGGTGAGTTGTGGTGTGTGGTGACAGTGCCTCAAGGAGGATAAAATGGTCTTTTCTGATTTCTTCACTACTAAAAAATCTGTGTTGAATTAAGGATTAGGCAGAGGAGACATATTCATGCTTCCAGGTTTTGTGCATAATCTTTATAAAAGAAACAATATGTACATGTGAGTGGCCTGTAATCTTCAGTGAGTAGTGCCAAAATACCAGCAATGATGATATTTCTCCCTGCCCACCCCACACTCTACTTTCAAATTTGTCAGTGGGGCAAACTGATGTGTAGTTGGTTTACTTTTAATAGGTTGGAAAGAAAGTGATCGTTTTTGGCAGCGCCAGGTTTTATTATTTTTATCCACATTTAGGAAAATCACATAAATCACTAAGAGCTCGATTGTTCGCAGTCATGGTCAGAATCTGTGGGGAAGGAGATGGAGATAGACCATAATGAGATTACTTACCTTTATGCCCTTGCACTTCTGAAAACAAGGATTGCTCTAGGCTAGCACCCAATCCAAAGCCCTTTGAAGTGATGGAAAGACTGATTTTCAGTGGGCTTTGGATCAGGTCTTAAATGAAACTGAAAATTTTACATTAAAATCAGTTTCCTTTTCTTTGCTAATCCATGTCCCTATTTTTAGAGAGAGAGAGAGAGCGAGAGAGAGACTGGCCTGAAAAACTTTTGAAATAATTTTGTATACCAAGGACTTTGGAAAAGAGAATTTTGATCATGAATCAGAGGATCCTAAAAATCTGGTTCCTTTCATTCTTCTCTCTTCTCCCTCTATTACCACAATGAATTCCGCACATTTTCTGTTGCTTCTCCAAATGTGGTGTGGTTTATACGTAACACGAACAGCATAGTTAGAGCCTTGCTACAGGGTTCCAAATATCTCCATAACTTAAAAATCCCCTCCAGTGCTTGACACACAGCCAGTCAATAACACAGGAAGAGTGTTTTTCAGTTGTCATCAGCTCATCGAGGAATATTTGAGTGGGATTTTTTTTCTCCTCCTTCTAGGGCTTTTATTATTAGAAAGCAGCATGTTTGTTCGAAAACCCCAGGCATTGCTAATCTGAGGAAGGGAAAGGAGGTGGTGCCACACATCATCCCTTTCAAAGACCTTACACATTTTTTTTCAAAAGTGTTTGGCAAGAAATATAGTGAAAATCAAAGAAATCTGTACAGGCATCGTTATTAGTTTGACTTGACTATTGAAGTATGCAGAGTTAAATGGAGATTACATACACCCCAGCTGAATGTAGATCAAAATAGGTTGAAGCAAAGTGAAATTCAAGGGTATATTACAGTAGTCAATTTGCAAAATTTCTTGTGTGTTTTTGAAGATGCAGAAGAGGGAGGAACCTGCAGGAAAGGCTGTATTTTTAGCTTTTCTTCAGACCCTGCAAATTAAACACAAGGACCAAATTCATCCAATCTCAGTAGTATTAATCAGGGGTGAATTTGGCCCATGGTGTTTTAAAAAGTATCAGTAGTGCACACCTACAATAAAAAGGACACTGTATAATTAAGTTTAACTCTATTGTTCTATCACTGTTATAATAAGAATTAACACTATTAAAATCAATCTTTGAGCAAGAAACTTTGTCGGGCTTTTCAGAATTATTTTTTGTTTGAATGTTCATAGAAATTTTTAACAAATTTCAACATTTATATTAAGATAACTGATAAAATACTGATTTTTTTTTTTCATTTGTGTACATTTTGGGGTTTTTTTAACTGTTGACGCTTGCCAAAAACCAATGTTGCTTTCTTGGAAGGTGTGCAGCACTGAACTAATAGTTCCTCTGCTGCGTTCATACTAAGGACTGTTTAGTTTTGAGAATTTTGTCTGAGGTTATGAAAGAGAATTTGTGGGTGTGGTGATCCTGGCCTGAAAGGTAACTTTAGAATGGAAACCACCAGTAGTGTTAGAATGGTCTGATCAAACCTGATGTTGGATCCATGGTGTAACTTCATAAGATTTGGCAGGAATGTAATTCAAATACCCAGAAAAATGTTTGCTTTCCAAATTGCACTGGGGTTGTCATTTTGCATCCTAAGAGGGACAGGCATTAACATGGGACATCTTCTGCCAGAGTATAAGCCTCTGCAAAGTAACAGTTCAGAGCTTCTTGAATAGTTCAAGACACTGGTTTGGTACTGACCAGAAACTTTCCAAAACAGTGCCAAAAATTACAATGCTAACAATTTTAATGGGAGAACTGCGGGGAGCAGAATCCCTCTGTACTGCATCCATGCAATATTAAATCCAGTACCTTAGAGAATTCTGTGTATTGAAGTAATTGTGACATCAGTTCTAGTATCTGACATCACTAGGAGTCATGGGGGAGTTAGTTTTGGTTAACGTACATCCTTGCATAGGTCTCTTATGGTAGCTAGTCCATGAAGGTTATTTTGTAAACTATTTTGCAAAAAATATTTTTTGGGGCAGGAAAGGGAGTCCTTAATCCATGAGCAGACTAATAGTTCTAATTTTGAAAGAAGAAGTGGATTTTTTTCCCACAGCTTCCCCAAGTATTTGTGTTCCAGACTCTGATCTCAACAGCAAAGCCAAGCTTTTGGTGAGATCTGCTGATATTAAACAGCGGTGATTCTGTTCTACTTCATAGCAGCTCTGTAAAACCAGCCACCTTGAGGCAGCCAAAAGGAGTGATAAGCAGAGCTTCACTGATGTTAAAGGAGCCAATAAGACCATACGAGTGTCTTAGTTCAGGTCAGGGGAAACCATCTGCTTGGAATAATTACTTACATTCTATTTGGTGCTTAAAAGGGAGCTGATTTATGTCTTTCGGCAGGTGTATGAGGTTTGCACCTTTGTTGCATGGGGCTGCAAAAGTACCAGTGTGTAAACCTTTGCTGAAAGTTGATGGATTCATGGGAATTATAAAAACCTGAAAGCCATTTGGGAGTTTTGGATAGATCAAAATACTTTTTCTGTCCTGTGTTCAAATAGATGGTAACTGTTGAGAATTTTCCTGTTAAAAAGAAATCAACCTCTGCATCAGGATATATACAGTTTTGGTTTTTATAATCTGGTACCAACAAAGCAAAGTCTGTAGACCTCTTGAGCATTCCATTTTGAAATCACAGTGTCAAATGATATGAGAATTAAGGGATTTTGCCCTGATGCTTTAGTATTGTAAACTCTCATCTTAAGGAATCAAGACATTGAAGTTAAATAAAATGAAGGGAGGGTTAAGAATTCCTGTTCATATTTACTACTTTGGAGGAGGATTGGGTCATCTTAGCACCCCAGGAAATGTGTAAATGTGGCCTAATAATTCCCAGCCCCACACGAAAGGAACTCCTAACTTTAATTTAAATGTATAGGTCTGCTCTGTGAAACGGAAACAGTTTTATTTGTTAGTCTGATAAAAATTTCCTGTTTCCTCCTTAACACATTTGCCTGTTATTTTGCTAATAGAAAGACCAAGAATAAAGACTTCATTGTGTTTCCTTTGTATTTTTAGTTTCTAAAATAATTTCTTATGTATTGGGAAATTTAAAAAATGTTTTTCACACCAAAAGGTTTCCATTGCTTGAAGAGAAGTAGCACAGGGCAGATTCTGTCTGAAGGGCCACATGTAAGTTCACATATTTCTTGCCATGGGAAAATACTGAATTTTGTACTCTAAAATAATGATTTTTATTGACATGAGCATTTGAATCTCTTGCTAGTGGCAGACTTCTTACTTTAAAAAGGAACTGGCACATCCTTGCGACATGGGCAGTACAGGAGCTGCACTTGTCTGTCAGACTGTAAACCAGTGGTGGGCAACCTACAGGCTGCATGCACCCCATCAGGGTAATATGATTGTGGGTGTCATAGTATAATTCCCCACTCTGAACCTTAGCCTCCAAAAGATGGGGTACCAGCGTTAATTTCTCTAAGCGTAATTACCAGCTTAGAACCTGTAGCGCTGCCACCAACCAGGAATTCCAGTGCCTGGTACACTCTGATCCCCCAAAACCTTGCCCGGGGACCCCCCCAAGACCCAGACCCTCTGGATCTTAACACAAGGAAAGTAAACCCTTTCCCCCACTGTTGCCTCTCCCAGGCTTCCCCTCCCTGGGTTACCCTGGAAGATCAGTGTGATTCAAACTCCTTGAATCTTAAACAGAGAAGAAAATGCACCTTCCTCCCTCCTTCTCTCTCCCCCTCCCAGACTCTCCCTGAGAGAGACAGTAATCCTAACACAGAGAAATTAGCCTCTCTCTCCCCCTTTCCTCCTTTCTCCCCACCAATTCCCTGGTGAATCCAGACCCCGTCCCCTAGGGTCTCACACCGGAATAAAAAAAAACAATCAGGTTCTTAAACAAGAAACTTTTAATTACAGAGAGAAAAACAATTATTTTTGTAAATTTAAGATGGATTAGGTACAGGGTCTTTCAGCTATAGACACTGGGAATACCCTCCCAGCCTAAGTATTCAAGTACAAATTAAAATCCTTTCAGCAAAATACAAATTTGAACTCCTTCCAGCCAAATGCACATTTGCAAATAAAGAAAACAAACATAAGCCTAACTCGCCTTATCTACCTAGTACT
>NC_133773.1:90849165-90893918 GCF_003597395.2 Chelonoidis abingdonii
GAACAACCACCAAAAACTAACAGCACACACAGAAACTTCCCTCCCTCAAGATTTGAAAGTATCCTGTCCCCTGATTGGTCCTCCGGTCAGGTGACAGCCAGGCTTACTGAACTTGTTAACCCTTTACAGTCAAAAAAGAGATAAAGTACTTCTGTTCTATTAACTCCTACTATCTGTTTATGACAGTGGATCACTGTTGACTGATGTTGCTGATGTTGACTGTCTGCAGGCATGGCCCCCCACAGCTCGCCGTTCCTGGCCAATTGGAACTGCGGGAAGCGGTGGGCCACAGGTTGCCCACCACTATTGTAAACCAATTTCCAACCAGCATTAGTACACATTTAATAATCATGGGAAAACTGTATTAAAGGAAAATTAAAGCAGATTGAAAATTAGGTTACAAGCTAGGGCTTTTATACACAAGTGTCACTAAAGCAGATTGGCAGAGATTTCAAATCATTTGTGTAAGTTCCCTCCCTCCCCGTGTCCCTGCTGATGTCCCTTTTCTACTTAAGATAGCCCTCATCAACGATATGCTCAGAAATCCATTTATAACCAGGGCTCTGGCCTGTAACCTGGATTTTCTGGGCTCAGGTAGAGATGTGGAAGCAGGGCCCCAGGTGTGCCTCTGCCTTCAGCAGTTGCCTCCAGACAGCGGCAGCCATCAGCATCATCCCAGTGGCCATTTCCATCAGGGCCTTCCTTTCATTTTGTCTCTGTGCCCCAGCACCCAGACAAGCACTGACGCAGCCATCCACACTTCCCTGACAAGCACTCATCTGGACTCACCTTTCACCTCCATCTGGGTATGAGGCCAGGGCAGCTGGGGATGCCTAGAGCCTGAGGAGTGATCATTCTGACTGGGAGGAGAAACTGTTCTGGGCAGGGTGGGCCTGGACTTTAGTTGTCCTCAGCCCAGGAGAAAATACTCTGGCTGTTTCACACTGATTTTTAACTAAAACCTTTTATTTTCCCACAAGGCTCCCCACTTCATTTGTGGCAGGAGTGGCTGCTCTTCATCTATTTAGTTATTATTCTGTAAGACAATGAGCTTCGCAGCGCAGTGAAACTGATCTGTTATCAGCAGTTTAATAAACTGTTTATTCAGCACAAACTATATACTGGATTCTCATGCTGTGCAATTTCCCTGTAAAGCCTGGTATTTAAATCTCTTTGAACAGAAGTTCATGTTATATATTGCTTGTCATCCTCTAGCTGATAGAGCCTAGCTATGCTGAGATGGGGACAGATGCCTCCTAAGCCACCTTTCTATTCCTCTGATCCTGGGCCAACTGTAATGAAAGAGTCCCAGACGTTACTTAGAGCATTCTAAGGGCAGATCTAAGTTATGCCAGCTGGAGCTGTCCTATAGGAACCACTCCGTCAGCCAAGGATCTGCTGGAATGCTGTTCGCTCAGCTTCACCGCCTACATGCTCCTCCCTGACCTGCTCTTTGCAGAATGGTAGGAGTAGGTGGCATAGAGCCAGCTACTCCACTACCTCAGAGGAATCCCTGGTTTCCTTTTTAGGGCAGCTTTCCAGCTGACTTGCAGTGCAAAACAGTTGGAACAGGGGCCAGGAACTGGTCCATAGTTTCCCAGAATGCTTTGAGATAGATTTGGGAGAGCACAGTGTCTGTGGGTTAAACGAATGCTGCCATTAAACATTTGGTGGTATCTCACATCCATCATAGACTATTGTAACCTGTTTGATTTAGAGGCACTCAGGTGCTTTATAACAGTTCTGCTACTGTTGTGGGAAAACCAAGTATAACTAGAGGCCAGATTTTGAAAGGTATTTAGGTGTTGCTGCCCTCACTACTGCAGCACCTACCCACTTTAGGAGTCTAAATTTAATTTTCAAGGGTGATTTAGGCACTGACGAGCCAAAATTTCATTGACAGGAATTGACAGAATAGAATTTAGCTTTCTTTGTGCCTAAATACCTTTTGAAAAATGAGATTTAGGCTCCCAAATCAGTTAGAAGTTGCAATGCTGAGATCTCCAGTGCCTAAATATCTTAAATCTGAATCCTAGGCTCTTAACTTCCATTGATCCTTTTGTAATTTCCACTAGGTGCCTATCTACATCTGTGGACACCTAAATACCTTTAAAATTCAGGCAAAACTTCCATTGAATCCAATGAATACTGCAGGATCTAACCTATAAAAATAAGAAATATTGCAACCACTGGGTTTTTGAAGTATTTTCAAGAGTTTATTTCAGATTAATAATTTAACGTCATTGCATCTGAACCCCTTTTCTCTGAAGCCATTAATATGTTGTTGTTGCCTTTCATGCCCTTAGCAAGACCAGAGTCTTGAAATGACTTGAGGAAGGATTTCTCTCAGCATCCTTTCACATACCATGGGGCTCTGCCTAAATTAAAATCCAGCTCTGAGTAAAGCCCCAAGTTTCTTATGCTTTACAGTTGGAAATGAAGGTGTTTTTTTTTGTTTGAATAGCTGGGTGGTTGTGGCTGTACGTGCTTGTTCTCATGTGGTCCCTTAGTCCGAAGATGAAACAAACACAAGTTGCACAAATACTTGCCTGTCTTTGTTAGTGAGCAGGGATTTCTTACTGTTTGTTTATATTGAATGTTGTGCTTTGGCTCTCCTTAGACTATTGATTTGGATGTGTATCTTAGCAGAGCAGCAGTATTCTATGTTCAGCAAAACAGAGAACTCTTACTTTTTTAATTCTGCAATATATCTGGAAGCTCAGAGTAAGTGAAATGAATGATGCTATGCTATGCTATGCTAATTGTCATTTTGAAGACTCAAAAGAGGCTCACCATTTCTTTTGTGTGCATATTAGGAATATTTTATAATATGTGCCCAAATCATACTGTGATTTTAAGTATGCAAGTGAGGCATCGTTTTTTAAATTCACTGCTACCAGACCTATGTGCTGTAACTCGTATTCTGAAGCAACTGTATTAAACTCCAGGCATGTACTGATAGCAATGGTATCTAGTCAAAGTAGGTGGCAAAATTGTCTAGTCACTTGTGTCTAATTAAGCCTTTTTTGTTCTGGCCCATCAAGAAGTCTGAATGTAGTCAAGGCCGGATAAACATTAAGAATTTCTGATTGCTCACCACCTGTTTGATCAAGTAAAATGTTAAAGAACCAAACACATTACATGTATTAGAACAGCTCTGGAACAGCACAGGATTGGACAGTAATAGGAGTTAGTCCATTTTCTCCTCCCCCTCCCACACCAATAAGTTTCAGATTCTTATTTCTGTATTAACTATTATTGTAAAAGCTAAAGCAAAGACAGTGCTTCTCTGTACCCTATTAGGTTTGCAGTGCTTATATGCAGAGCTTAAAAAGGCAAGTGATCTCTGCACATTATCTTCAACATCAAAGCAATTGGCTTTGATTTTTTTTCCCCACGTGCCCAACTTAATCAATTTGAGATTAATCTCTTTTAGTAAAAATGGACCATAAACTTGAAGTCTCTGATACGAGAGAATGCTTCAGTAAATCACCACTATTTGCTGAATTTTTAAGTTTGGCTTTCTGGTTAACCAAACTTAGTAAGAATCCTGCTCTTTGATTCTTTTGTTAACAAGATGCAACAGTTTGCTATGGAGAGCATGAATTACCAATATTCTCCTTTTAGTTCTCCTTTTACTTCCTAACTACGATCAGTTCTAAGCAGGATACTAAAATATTTCCCAATTTATCATTTTCCTGAGCGTTTGGAAGAGCAAAACTAGATTCAGATTCTCCTGTCAGTTGAAAGAGAACTCTTCTAGCACCATACAGTTCTCATTTATCCATAAATGATGCTCTTCTGGAGCTGAACTTAACAGCCATTACATTCTTCTGGCTTGTGACCTATCAGGACATTAACTTCTCTGTTTCTTCTGGGATAAAGAACCCAAATTAAGTAGATATATTGACATGCTTGACAAGAAAATATAATATGTAATATGTATATACATTTCCTTTCTCCCAGTGTCATGTGCATATTTGTGAATGATTTCATTTTGCAAAGTACTGGTATTTTTGGGTGGAGGGCAAGAAAAAGTTAGTTAGGGAGAATAATTTGCTTACAAACCAAGTAACTCATAAATGGCTTGGATACCTTCAGTGCTACTCAGTTTTAACTGGGTAGTACATATAAGCTTGAGTGAGCTGCAGCACAATGTGTCAGTTGTTCTTAGGCTTTTGGTCTATCAGTATTGTCTACATGATGTTAAAGCACAGCAAAAGGGTATTATAAGCTTTATTAGATATTTTTGACTAGAGAGAATAGCTGTACCAAGAGATTGCACAATTTATTGAATTAATGCTGTTCACGTTGATTACACCCCAGTTTCTTCTGGTTTTAACAAAACCTGCACAGAATTGTCCATAATACCACCAGCATTCATCTGTTTGTTTATTTAAATATTAGCATTGAGCACCTTGTAAATATGAGATGAGTATTAATATAGCTCCAATAGCCAAGATGTGTTTGGTCACAAAAGCAGGGCCGGCTCTAGGTTTTTTTTGCTGCCTCAAGCAAAAAAAATTTGGCCACCTCCTTTCTCCCGCCCCCCCGAACCTCTGTCCCGATTTTTCACATTTGCCATCTTTTTGGTTTTTACACATTTGCACTTTTCAATGTTTTTTGTTTGTTTTTTGTCTTGTTTTTGACTGTTTAAAATTAAAACAAAAATGAAAACAGAGAATTTGTAGTTAGTGAAATAAAACAATTTCCTACTACTGTACTCATTTACTCACTGGGCTGGCCATGGAGTGAGCTGGGCTGTGTCTGCCTGGGCAGAGCTAGGGCTGCCCCTGCGCCAGAGGCCTTGGCATAGGTAGGACGTCAGCGCCAACCCCAGGGCTCATGTAGGCCGTGCAGGTTAAATCAACTCATGCTGCTGGTGCGCTACCCAGCCTGGCCGTTGTTGCCGAGTAGCCAGAGGGGCCTGGAGCTGCGTGGGAGACTCCAAACAGCTCTGCCTCCTGTCTCTCCTTCCCCACGAGCATGCCCAGGGGCTTGGCGCTGCCCTCCAGAGCTGGGTGTCGCAGCCCCGTGCCAGCAGGAGCAAGCAGTGGGGGGACGGGGGAGGAGGCTGCCCGGTCCCTCCTCCCAGGGCACAATCACCTTCACTCCCCCGGCGCCAATCCCAGTCTGAAATGGCTGTAGCAGCCCTGCCCATGGTCCCACATCTTGCTGTGCAGCACGGGGAGGTGAGGAGGCTCTGAGAGCAGGACTGCGGCCTGGCTCCCACACTGGCCTAGGGCCCCCGTGGCTGGAAGAGCAGCGGACCCCAGGAAGCCTGGCTTGGGGCAGCCTCAGCAACACCCTAGAGTCCTGGGCAGTCACCCCGCAGCGTGGCCAGGGATGGAGCCAGCTGGGCGGGGGGGCACCGCCTGTAGCTCTCACACAGAGCAAGCTGGGGCGGCTGTGGGGTTCAGCTGCTGGAGTCCAGGGCAGAACAGCCAGTGACTGGTGATCTCAGGGCAGTGTGCCTGGGCCTCCCGTTCCCCAGGACCCCCGTGAGCCAGCTGCGGGTTCAGCCTGTGCAGCAGCATGAGTTCGGCTCAGCCCGGGCTGCTGCTGCTCCCCTCTCCTGTCCTCCCTGGGCGGGAGGCAGCGCAGGGGCGAGGAGGCAGCAGAGGTGGGGGCAAGCTGAAGGGGAGCCCGCAGCCGGTGCTGGAGGAGCGGCCTGCCTGGTCACCATGTTCCACCGCCATCCCCTGCATTCCGTGACTGGGTCAGGGCTGTGCTATCAGCTCCTGCCTGAGTGGGGCTGATGACTGCCCGTGGGAGAGTGGCAGGGATATGCTCTCCACTGAGCCGGCTCCCCCTGCCCTGCCACACAGCCCCGGCGGTACCGGAACAACAAGGCGGTCAGGATCCATCCCAGGACACTGCCGCAGGTCAGACCTGGGCCCCAGCATTGTGCCGCCCCTGGTAATGTGCCGCCCCAAGCACCTGCTTGTTTTGCTGGTGCCTAGAGCCACCCCTGCACAAAAGGAAAAGCAAATCAAACGTAAAACAACAAAGCCTGAAGAATAATAAGCCATATTTCAGCTAGGATTTTGCTGAATATTTACATGCTTATTTTGTAACCGTAGCAAAGGAAATGGTACAAAAGAACATTTTGCTTTGCAAATGACTAACCAGAGGGTGTGTTTGCTCCTCTTTTCTTCCAGAAATTGAGGCCAAGGAAGCGTGTGATTGGCTACGAGCAGCAGGGTTCCCACAGTATGCTCAGCTTTACGAAGGTAAGTGGTGGAGTTGATGAAGTTGATGTTTCTATGTCATCAATTTACCAGTGCTTTATTGTTTAGATAGGATAATTAATTTCTAAATGCAGTGTCAAATATGGAACAAGGGTGGGATGTGAAGAATTGAAGAGCTATCAGATCCTGTACTGTGCTGGTATCTACCATCCACCACATGCAAACACACAAGTTGGTGAGTTTATACCAAAACCTAGAAAGACACTCAGATATGGTGGCAATTTTAAATAGTTTCACTTCATAGATCTCTAGTTTAATGTAGAGATTCCCAAAGTGTTTCTTAGCCAGATTTTAATGACACTCCTGGACCCCTCCCCTTCCCATTTGTGATCCCATAAAATGCCAGTGGCAATTATAGCAATTAATTACATGACAATATAAGAGGTTTTTTTTTTTAATTCATTTTTCTCACCTCTGATGTTGTTTTAGTTGCTGCAACTAAGAAGGGGTAATCAACCCTCTAACAAGCAAGTGCTCCATTGACCATAGTTTGGTCTAGAGAACTGAGAACAAGACTGGATCCAAAAACACTTGACCTATTGTCTCAGCTCTGATATTAATTTACTGAGGTGGGGGGATGGACCTCTCTACCCCTGCTTCAGAGTTGGGGAAACTGAGACAAATAATACTTCACAGAGTTCTGTGAGGATTAGTTAATGGGCCAAATTAAACAAAGCTCAACATGCAGAAGTATTCTACTTCTTGTGTTTGGGGTCAGGGCAGGAGATGTCTCCTCCACTCTCTTTCATTTTGAAACCCAGTCCTTCACTGCAGTAGCTTCCACAGCTTCTGTGCCCAACCCTTCATTCACACAGTGCACACTGAATCTTTTCAACAGTGGATCCACCAGTCCAATCCCACTTCTTACTAGCATCTGTAGCCAGAGAAGACCCTCCAGAGGAGACTCTGCCAGGAAACAGAGAGGGATCTGAGAACCCTACCTCAGTATATAAGCACCTGCACTCCTCATGGATGGCCCTTGCCTCCTGTGTGTTCTCTTGCATGAGTTAGTTTTGGGGGGAAGGGCTTATTCTGTGGGAATGAGAGAGCATGCATGCGTGCACACACACGCACATGCACACACACACACACAATAATTTGAAGATAACTCTATGAGGAGATTTTTCAACCCCCAAGACTCTCAGTGCCAGTATGTCTGAGGGAGGGATTACTCTATGTCGCCGCTTTTTCAAAGTCCTTACTCCAGCAAAACGCTGACTTCACTGGCAGTTTTGTCTGATAAGCACTTCAGGATTTGGCTTAGCATTTTTCAGCTACTAAAATGCAAAGTCTGTTTTTAAAAAGATACAGTGAAAGTCCTTTGCTGTTTTGTCTGTTCTTTGTTTATAAAAATTACTTGCATCCTAGCAAAGTTATGAAGCTCTATCATAGCTGCCTCTTATTCATAAAACCAAATGCACCACTGTTAGTTTTAACACTGTATATAGACAATCCACTATTTGCAGCTAATACTAAGCTGGCCCACTTGAAAAATGATCCATTTCAGCTTTAATTTGCAGCTGCATTGGCAATGTGAGAAGATAATAGCAGTTGCAAAGACAGCGGTTGGCAATTCTTTTGTTTGCCTGTTTTAGACATTAATTTTCCTTCTATTATGTTTCCTCTCTTTTGGTGCTGACACTATGTGAAGAACATACTTTCTTGGGATGTGTGCTTGGGGACCATAGATTCAATAATGTCAAAATCCAGGAGGCAAGGATTTACATTTGGGAAAAGTTTGGATTCTTAGGCAACTTAATGCTTTTGAGCCTCATTTTGATCACGCTTTACTGATCTGCAGAATCTCTAGGAAATTGTTTGTACACAAAACATTCTTTGCTTGTGATTTTCAGGATCTGTTTGCAGTTGTTTTCTCTGCAGACTACAGGCTTTTGAGATTTCCGATTTTAGGACCAAATCCTGCTTGAATTCAATTGAACCGCCCAAGTAAGAGCACAGTTTGGCCTATTCTATTATAAAAAGAAAGCCATCTTTATTTAAAATCAATATACTATTGTTCTTTTAAATTCACTCTGCCAGAAAAAGGCAGACACAAGAAAGATACAAATTCTATCTACACCGCCTCCCCCCGCACCCCTCCCCCCCACACGTCTGCTAGTCACCTCATTAGGCTTTCAAGTTAACTTCGACGTAGACCTCCAAATGGAAGACACAGCTAGCTTGTTACTGGTGAAAATCCCACCAGAATTTGCTAACATTTTCTCCATTCATTTAGACTCATAGACTCGTAGATTTTAAGGTCAGAAGGGACCATTATGATCATCTAGTCTGACCTCCTGCACAACGCAGGCCACAGAATCTCACCCACCCGCTCCTGGAACAAACCCCTAACCTATGTCTGAGTTATTGAAGTCCTCAAATTGCAATTTGAAGACCTCAAGCTGCAGAGAATCCTCCAGCAAGTGACCCATGCCCCATCCTGCAGAGGAAAGTGAAAAACCTCCAGGGCCTCTGCCAATCTGCGCCGGAGGAAAATTCCTTCCCGACCCCAGATATGGCGATCAGTTAAACCCTGAGCATGTGGGCAAGACTTACCGGCCAGCACCGAGGAAAGAATTCTCTGTAGTAACTCAGATCCCACCCCATCTAACATCCCATCACAGACCACTGGGCATACTTACCTACTGATAATCAAAGATCAATTGCCAAATTAATGGCCAAAATTAGGCTATCCCATCATACCATCCCCTCCATAAACTTATCAAGCTTAGTCTTAAAGCCAGATATGTCTTTGGGCCCTGCACTCCTAGAATGGGCCTGAAACTGTTGGGTATAACATAGGTTTTATGGGAAAACGCCTGTGTGTTATAGCCCCATTTTAATATTCATTAAAACCACTTATGTCAGTGGACCCGGGCTCAGGCCCTGTGTTTTGCTAAAATTAGGAATTATCTGCAGTTTTCTGCAGAAAAGCCAAAATTCCTTACAATTTTCAGAAACTGAATCTGTTTTTTTTCCTGAAGGAAATGTAGACCAAATAGTTAATGAGAGAGGTTATTTGTTGGTCTAATGAAAAGTAACATTGTCTACATTGTCTCTGATCATGCTAGCAATTTTGCCTAGACCCTGCTGATTTTAGCACTTGAACTCACTCTTCCCGATTTTTGGAGATTAGATCTTTATAGCAAATTGTTTTTCCTTATTCTACAAAATCTGTGTGGTCAGAAAGGCAACACACAGCTGCAGTAGTAGCTTTAGCGCCTGTTCATGTATTGCTTGAACATTCAGAACTGCCAGTGGCTTCAGTGAGAATTTTGACTGTGCAAGGAATCCAGGATCAGGAGTTATGTGACATTCAGGAATCTGTGGAGGACAGTAAATAATATTTATCTGGATGCTGTTTCAGAGCTCTAGTAAACTTCTAGCACACTGCCAGCATTGTTTCCTCCTCCTTGCTCTCCCAAAGTGTTTATCTAGACAATCTTTTAGGGAATGGAGACAGCACAGGGCTCTTAGCAGTTTGGCTTTTTTAAATTTCAGTTCATATCTCCTTAATGTCATAACAGTGACAGACTATTAAATTGCTTGATTAACAGCCAGAGAGATTGTTTTTCATTGTTTTCCAGAGATTTTGATTTTGCTGACCTTTTGCTTTAATGTGAGGTATACAAGCTTGATCAAAGTACTAATATTTGTTTTAAACTAGGCTAGCTTGACTCAATTGCAGCTTCTGATGACAGGCAGATGGCTGCATTCAGCCTGTTGCGCCCTCTGTCTCTCCTTGTTTCATCTTTGCTTTGCTCAATATTTTTTCCATGACGCACGTGAACTTACCAGTTATCAGAGCTACACACAACAGTTTCTACGTGAGGAGTAAATATCTTTCTGGCATTTGAGATGGTAAGATATGCAATATATCTTGGAGGAGCTGGTTGCCTGTATCTTAGTGAGCTGACTCGGAGACAGCTGGCTGCTTTGAAATGAGTTACTTTTGGAAATAAGATTCTTGTTGATTGCCAGTCTCTCTTGTTTCCTTCAGATCTCCTGTTTCCCATTGACATCACTTTAGTCAAGCGAGAGCATGACTTTCTGGACAGAGATGCCATTGAGGCCTTATGCAGGTAAGTGAAATATATTGTTTTGCAAGAAAGCACTCTGTGCGATAAGAATAGGCTCAACTGAATCATTTACTAATTAATCATTTCATTGAGGACTTTTGTTATCCAGTAGCCGTGGCCAGTATATATTAATTTAAAAAGTCATATAAATATGTTTGGGATTTTTATTTTTTTTAAAGTGCTAAAAAACAACTAGTGGCCATCTTCATGACAAACATTTCCCAGCCTCTTTAATTCCTTGTTTGATTTGACTACCTATTCTTGAATTATTAAGCCATAGCAGAATCAGAACTATGCTGGCTAAAACTGTATTTAAACAGGGTTGTTGCTAACATGACTGTATCATGGTCTCCATCACAAATGTGAACAGATATGATTTTCTGAGAACTGTACTATTGCTTCGTCACAGCCAGATTGCTAATCCCTTACTCACATTGGTGAGCAGTTACTTACACAAGTAGTCTAGCTGCGTGTAGTAAGAAAACTCATGCAAGTAACTGACCACCAGAATGAGTAAGGCATTAACAATTCTGCCTTGAGTATTCTAGACTACAAAGCCAACCACCCTGTTACAACATTGTATTCTGACACAGTCAAAAAAAATTCCATTCTCCAGTGTAAGATTTCACTTTCTTGCATTGGGGTAGAGCCCTGTTCCCCATCTTTCATATCTGCCTCTAGCTAGATACAAGTACATCTGGTAACTTTTTCCACTCCTGCTTTTCACTACTGCAGCTTTCCAGCATGCTAGTCAAATGAACACTGTAGGCCGGGATAGGCAACCTATGGCACACGTGCCAAAGGCAGCACGTGAGCTGATTATCAGTGGCACTCACACTACCCAGGTCCTGGCCACTGGTCCGGGGGGCTCTGCATTTTAATTTAATTTTAAATAAAGCTTCTTAAACATTTTAAAAACCTTATTTATTTTACATACAACAGTAGTTTAGTTATATATTATAGACTTATAGAAAGAGACCTTCTAAAAATGTTAAAATGTATTTTTGGCACGCGAAACCTTAAATCAGAGTGAATAAACGAAGACTCGGCACACCACTTCTGAAAGGTTGCCGACCCCTGCTGTAGGCCAATACATGTATATGTCATCAGCCTCTACAGAGTTAAAACCCAAGTCCTGAAGAGAAGTTTGTTCCTTTGGTGCAATTCTATGCTGTCCTCTCAGCACAAGGGAGAGAAAAAGGCAGAAGCTGGAATAGAAAGCACTTCAGAAATATCTAAAATGATTTAAGATGAGATACAATAAAGGAAAATTAAGTTCACTTCACATACATGACATGGTCTGTTCTCAATGAAAGTGAACATTTCACACACACAAGATGCAATATACTGCATTTCAAGTGCTCATTTATATGCTCTGTAATCTGTAAGGCCATTTAACAGAAAGTACAGTGATTTTTATTTTTTTTATTATTTTTTTTAAATAAACACAAGGAATTCCCAGAAATGTAGTCTTTCCTTGCCAGGAAAAAAAATATGTAGCCAAGCCAGTGTATTTTGGATTCAGCGCTCTCCCGCTTAAGTATTATCTTAACCTGGATTTTTGTATTTATATGAGAGAAAAGTGGCGCTCTCTATCTCACTGAATGAAAGTAAGACTATTTTCTGTGTTAAGCTATGACATTCCCTGCTAATGTGATCCATAAAGTTAGGTTCTGCTTTTGTAGCCTTCTACCTTAAGGATAAGTTACAAATCTTTAGGAAATGGAATCTGATCAAAGTAACCAGCTCAAAAAGATGTATTTTTTGTGAAAGTAGCCAGTGTTGTATATGGCTATTGTTGTAAAATAGCTAATTTGCTTTAGTCTTCAAAATGTAATATACAACGTAATTTTCGTATTAGCCTGATGGGATTACTATATACAATAATTAAACCAAAGACAGTGTTTTTGAAGGCTATAACATGGTTTTGAAGCCATTGTGATTTGATCTGGCAGTATTGTACAAATGAAGAAGAATGTTTTTGATTTAAGTAAAAAATGTTGGAGACGTTTTCAGATTCTGCTAACCATGAAGTAAAACCAAATAACTCCATGGAGCAACTCTGAAATCAGAATTTGGCTACATATCCTTTATAAATATTGTCCCATATTAATAGGTCACCAAATTCTGTATTCCTTTAGGGTTCCATCACACTCCCTTGGTTAACTTTTTAAGTCAATTAAATATCTTTGGCTAGACTATCTTTAGCTGATGTGGTTTGGAATTAATATGCTATATTTCTTCATGCTTTTTGCATTTATTTTGACTGATGTAAAGACACTTTGTAAACATAATGATTAATTTAGGAAAGGGCTTACAGCTGCTGTCACAGAGCCATAAATCTGTCACTAGATCTTGGTTGAAAATCTTAGTAGTTGAGAATTCTCTTGCATTTTTAGCACAATGTTCAGTTAACACCCAAATGCAATTGACATTAACAAAGTAATGGGAGGGGGGTGTGTGTGTGTGACTTCCTGTGCCCTGGGCTGAGAATATAACTCTCCATGTCAACTGGTGTGCTACTAGCAATCCTTGATATGGTCTTATGTTTATTGCACATTTTACAAGGAAATTAAATCAGAACATACATTTTGAAAACAGACAGGAGAAGTGATCAGAATTACACATAATTTAATGCAGCACTTCAAATAACTTCTCCTACCTGAAGAACAGGAACACACAATTTAATAAACAGCAGTTTATAATTTGAGCACCAGCAAAATTTTAATCACAGACTGTGTAAATATGATTCCCTATTGAGAACTATAACATGGAGAGATGTCAAGGAGTGTGGTGCTGAGTTTGCTGCAAAACTTTTGGTAAATACTTCACTCTGAAAATATATAATACCTGCCTTACTTCAAAGGGAGGCATAATTATTTGTATACACTAAAGATTAAAAGCTAGGTATGAAGAAAAGGTCCCTCCCTCCCAATAGTTTACAATCTAAGGGCCCCATCTGGTACAGACTTAGTGGGATCTGCACATGCTAAGCACCTCTGAGAATCAGGCCATCAAATTAGTTGCCTAAACAGGAATTTAAGTGCCCAGTATTAACTTTTTAAAACTTGAATGCTTGACTTAACTCTTTAAATTGTGCCCAGTATTGACATTTTAGCAGGAATGGGCCCAAACCAAACTTCTGGATCCAAACACCTCCAAATTTAAGGGAGGCCCAGTTTCAGATCCCAATTTTATCATTTGAGCAGATCTCTAATTTGTATATGCTGCTCAAACCTGAATGTTAATAGTTTTTTGTGGAAAGGTTGAATGTTGCCACTGTGTTACTGGCTTCCCTGAGCAATTTAAACCACTAGATAAAATCGAGATTATAGAGATAGCATACAGTGCTCATGATACTTAGTAGCAACACAGTGGAAATAATTAGAAAATAGTCTGTTCCTGATCATGAAACATATGGTTAGGAGATAACATCAGGGATTATGTCCTAATCTGCCAGGAATGTTTCAGGTGGTTACAGGCTGCAAAGCCCTGTTTGTTTGTTTCTTAAAAAGTTCTGTAGAGTAGTGACTAGGAATTTATCTTCAAAGGGATACTGGGCACACAATTTGTGGACGAAATAAGGTCCTGAAACATGCTCATCCTAAAAGATGTTGCTACCTAAGTACAAATTTTGTAGCAGACTGTTATGGAAATCCTGTCTGATCTGTCTCTCATTTTGGGGGTTTCTAAAGTACCACCACCATAGTGGCTAGACGCAGGCATAACTGCATAAGTGATATCAGAATATACTTAAACCTGAGGCTCCCAGACTTTTGAGCCAACTAAGATTACTGTAGCAGACCAACATGACTAGTGCTTGCAGCTCCTGCGAGCTTTTGAGTTTGGAGGGGCTCAACCACCATTGCAGGTTAGAGTATGCACAAATGAATGGGAGGCAAGCAGGCAGTGAAGGCACATTATGACCCAGCATAGAGACTCATCATTGAGGTATGGTGGAAAAGACTTAAGTCTGAATCACAAAAATCTGAAGTACCAGGATTTAAGAATACTGTATGAATGACTGGAAACCACTACATTAACGAAGGATTAGGTATCGGGGTAGCCGTGTAAGTCTGTATCTACAAAAACAACAAAGTCTGGTGGCACCTTAAAGACTAACAGTTGCATCTGAAGAAGTGGTTTTTTACCCATGAAAGCTTATGTCTAAATAATTCTGTTAGTCTTTAAGGTCCACCAGACTCCTTGTTACTTTAACATACAGTAGTGGGCCAAATTTTGCCCTCAATTACACTATTCACAGGTCTCACTAAGGGCAAAATTTGGCCCAGCAGCAATTTATTAAACCTTATGGCTGAGTGTGCCTAAAGGATTTAAATGCTCAATACCCAAGAAGTATTTTTGTAGGCAGGGGGTTGGACAACTAAAGGCCAAGTGGAAGAAAAGAGAGACCAATTGGATGAGGATCTAGAAGGGGGAAAACTGGGTCTGTCTGGGAAGACTGGGGACAAGGAGCCAGGAGGGATTGGGAATGGCTGAATAAAGAGATTGGAATTGGGAGGGGGGGCAAGTTGGAAGTGATGAGACAGAAGAGGTCTGTACTGGGGAGAAAAGTCAGAAGAGTCTGATCACTAGAGAACATTCCCCTCTAGAGCCTGGAATGGAACCTGTGATTTTCTGAGGCCGTGTCTACACGACGCGCGAAAATCGATTTTAGATACGCAATTTCAGCTACGAGAATAGCGTAGCTGAAATCGATTATCTAAAATCGATCTACTCACCCGTCTTCACCGCGCGGGATCGATGTGCGCGGCTCACCATGTCGATTCCGGAACTCCGTTGGTTTTGGTGGAGTTCCGGAATCGATGTAAGCGCGCTCAGGGATCGATATATCGCGTCTAGATGAGACGCGATATATCGATTCCCGAGCAATCGATTGTAACGCGCCAATACGGCGCGTCGTATAGATGTGGCCTTAGTCTCACCACTCCTCTGCTGTCCACAGATACCTGTGAAATCCACTGGCAGTATGTCTCAATACTCTAATGCCAAGTACTCTGAAAAAATCAGGTCTTAAGTATCTCAAATTTGGCTCCCCACATTAGTGGACACTTTTTTTACCTTAATCTTCCTGTGCCTCAATTCCCCAGAGGGAATGAACAGAACAGATAATCATCCAGTGATCCATCCCATTGCCCATTCCCAGCTTCTGGCAAATTATTCAGAGTAGTGTGCCAGAAATAAGACCTAAGGACACACATTGAACAATGAGGAGAAAACAAAATATTGATTAGCTGCTCATTAAGTGACCACAGTCCATCCTGTGCACTGAATGAGGTAGGGGTCCTATGGAAGAATAGTATGTGACCATATAATGCATATACACAATGGGGCTGAATTAAGGTTGCAGAGGCAACATTAATCCCAGCATTTCATACCTTTTGAGTGCTTGATTTTTATAACCTGAATAATTGTGTGTATGGTGTGTGTGTGTGTGTATTCATTCTGTGGAACTACTCGCATATGGTGCCTTACTCTATAACATGATTAAAGGTTTCAGTGTCTCACCCGCTATAAACAAGCTGGATGTGTGATTATGGGACTGTTAAATGAAACACAAAAATCTGAGACATCTTTGTAGAGCATTTAAATTTTGAAAAGGAAACTGTTTTTATAATGAAAACGTGTCAGATCTGAAACAGATTCTTTACATGCCTGGTTGTTCCTGTAACTGATCTCATTTATAAAGGGATGATCTTAACTTGCTTACATATTTGTGTGTGTTAGGGGTTGGGGTGTTTTGTTTTTTAAAAGAATCTCTGTAGAAATAGTCTCTACACTTATCTCATTCAGCTGTTCAAGAGTTTTATTTTAAATGGGGGGAGGGCAGGCTACAATATAATCATTGTGAAATCAAAGACACCCTTATCAGTCAGGCTCTAAATATGTTTTCCCTGACAGATCAAAGTGGTCAGGCTAGTTAAATGCAACAGGCTGGAAATAGATAAAACCTGATATGAGGACTCAGTGGCAGCTTTTTTGCTGTATGAGGCAAATGCTTCAATACTGTAAAATTCACAGATTGTTACATGAAACAGAACTGAAGACCAAGTCAGTATGCCTTGGATTGAGGCCCAGGAGTTCCAAATTATAAATCAAAAGTTAAAGAAAAGCCAAGTAGTGTTTACTCCTCTAGAAGATATTACAGTGACCTGTGTTTTGAGTAATGTAACATTTTATCCACAATAGTGCAGATATGCTTTTAAAAAAGCTAGTTTAGTTGTTTGCAACTAAACACTTAGGTTTTAACTTTTATTTAAAATATGAATTCCCTTCTTCAAAATTAAATGAACAATTGCTGTTATGCAATCCGAAAAGGAGGGTTAATCACAATCAAATAGCCAAGCCCTGTTGTAAAAGTTATTTGTGAACAACTCTGTTACAGTTTTTGTGTTTTTTTGTTTTTCTTTCATGTTGGTAGTTTAAAAACTACACTGACTATATAACATCAGCACAATGCAGGTCATCCAAAAAAGAAAATCAAAATATCCCATCAGTGTTTTGCAAGAGAAAAATGTCACTATAACATTTTGAGAGGAAATCAGAGACTGAGTGTGAGGGAGGAATTAAAAAATAATACATTTGAATACACTCTTCAGACAAAATTGTTTTGACTCTTACTCTATGTAGACTCGGGTAATGGCTGAACCTGCTATTTTTCATTAAGGCAGCAACACTTTCATGTGTGTACGGCCCTCCTCAGAGTTTGTTGTATTTGGGGAGGAAAAAATCTGTTTGGTAAGGCCTCACGCACCAGAATGTCAGCTTCCTCTTGATACTTGCCTGAAGACCAGTAAACCTTATTCTGCTCTCCATTACACAACCGGGAGTAACTGCATTGAAGCCAATAAAGTTACATAAGGGTCAAGCTGCTATAAGTGGAATCAAATTCAGCAGGTTTCATTGCACAGTGTAATTACTCTGAAGACAACATGGAGTGATGTTTTGGAATGGTGTTGTGCACTGTAATCTTTGTCACTTGGAGACAGGACAGTCTATTGCAAAGGGGCACAGGACTGAGAGTCAAGATCTGGGTTCTAATCCCTGTTCCCCATTTGTAGAAGGGAATAATGCCACCCCTTTGTTTTGTAGGGGTGTTGTGAAAATAAGTAGCAATGTTTCTGAGACATTCAGATGCTACAGTGATGAGCCATAGGAAAGTACACGAGGAAATTAATAATTCTGTCTTCAGAGCAGGGTTTGACTAGTGTGTTGAAAACAAGGCCTAGAACCATCCATTGAAGGATGAGGAAAACGTTCTTTCCCTGACTTGCTGCATGACCTTGGTTTTGAGCAAGGCTCTGTACCTGTGTTTCATCTTTATCCCATAACTGGATCCTCAGTTTCCTAAGGGCCTGATCCTTCACCACTGAAACCAGTAAAAGCTTTGCCATAAACTTCAGTGGGTGCCAGGTAAAAACCCCGTTCAAAAACCCTTGTCTGTGCAAATGGTGGGCAGAAAGTGAAGGAGATTGGTGGTTCATCCTCTAGGCATAACTAAGTTATTACATAAAAGTAACAAGACTCATCCCAGATACCTCTACATATCAGTACTTTCCTTTCAGTTTCTTTTTTTTTAAACTAAGGGTATATCAGCTTCTCCAAATTTAGCTTAAAATATGTCAACATTGTAAAATAAAGATCTGCATTTTAAACTGGAGTGTTTATATGCTTGATTCTGCTCTCAGTGAACTCCATGGCTAATTTATCAGTGGACTAAGAAAGGTCAAATTACTCTTCTTTAAACTGTATGCACTCAGGGCCTGATCCGACTCCACTGAATTTAATGGAAAGAATTCCATTGACTTCAATGGGCACTAGATCAACAGCCAGCCAGTGAAGATTATACAAAAAGATGCATATAATACCTTAAGGTATGCAGTTAAAAGTACATTTCATGGGGAGCCTGGTTAATTATAGCTGCTGTACTCTTACTGAGCAATAAATTTTATTTTTGTTTAAGTTTATTTTATTTTGAGAGCCACAAAAAGAGTCTTAGATATGAAAGAAACTGTACAGACTTGGAAGGAAGAACAAGGTCTATGATTTTTTTGGAACAGATTAGCAGAGTTGTCCTGGGGCTGTCTTGAAAGTAATTATATTACACAACACAGGAACAAAATAGGCACCTGATGTGTGGAAAATTAGTTTTCCTCTTTGAGGTTTCAGCTAGAAGGGTAAAAAATTAAAGCAACAGCAGGCTACATTACAACCACAATTGCAGAGAAGCACTTTCTTTGTACCTAATTCTCAGTTTGTCAGGATAATTTGCTTCAGGATTATATGTAAAAATATATTGATATTAAGCAATAATTATTAGTAATTCATTAATTTAAAAGCACTTTCAAACTTGGTCTGTCTCTACACAATTTGGACTCTTCAGTTATTCACTTCCCTCTCATTGACTAGACCCAGGGAACCTACTAAATGCTTATCTACCCGCCACTCTTCTCACCCAGAATTCAGCTGAAGTAATGTTAATAATTAAGCATAATAAGTGCTAATTGAGGCTCCCCTTGTGGCTATTTGTATGCAAAAGAGTTTGGAGATAGCCTTCACAAAAGCCTTTTAATTGAAATAGCCAGTGTCACAAAAGTCATATGCCTGCTGTTGTTAATGTGGTGGTTTTTGGTTTTTTGTTCCACAGGCGCTTAAATACTTTAAATAAATGTGCAGTGATGAAGCTAGAAATTAGTCCACATCGGAAAAGGGTAAGTTGTTTTTTTTGTTTGTTTTTTTAACATCCTACATTACAGAACCATAAAAAAAAATAAAAAAAAAAAAAGCTGAACATGGTCTCATAGTTCATCTAACTTAGCTGCAGTGCAAGATTGTTCCTGGGCCAAATCTGGCATCCTTATGCAGGCAAAGCACTCTTTACATTTCATTGTGATCTTTTGATTAAGGACTGCAGGATTTGGCCCTGTAACTGAATGAATATACTCATTGAGTCAGTTAAATCTTTTACGCACTCTGGGACATGGATGTGAATCACTGTCAACTATTGTGCACTTATGGGGGTCAACTATTAACACACTCATGTTCAGCTGTGATGATGATTCAGTTAGCTCATATGGTGCTGACTGATCAGCGTGGACCAGAGTAAATCATCATCTCAGCTAACTTGAGTTGACTTTTCAGAACCATGTTAGAACACCAGAATGCTTTATCATGTAGGCAGGCTCAAGGGGAGCAGAGGACTCCCAGCCTTTCCCAAAAGATGCTCAGCTTGCAGAGTTGGGCCCATTACTCCTGTGCTTTTAATCACTGTTTTAAAATACTAATCTAAGCTAAGGCAAAATCTCTGAAGAATAGTGTTAAATAAGCTTGAAGTAGTTTGCACATTGGTAAAGAAATCAGCATGGATTGTAGTTTCTTTGCTATTCACTCAAGACAATCTCATTAGTCAGTGAGTCTTAAACCACTACCATTCAAGGTGAGCGATGATAGAATTTCTAGTTTGGATTTGGTATGATAGTATTTATTAAAAAAGTTTAGTTGCACTTGATTTTTAATAGTAGGGTATAAATATTGGCATTATAAAACATTATATCCTTGCTCAAGTCCTTAATTGATGGGCAAAGGCATTGTGAAAGATTTTTTTTTTTTTTGGACACTTTTTTTTTCTCTTCAGTTCAGTTGAACAGCTGGATAGCAGTCTGAAAACATGTCTGAATGCTAAAGGTCAACAGTAGTCAGGACTCTCCTTTGGAAGTGAGTTGTTGCAGATGAAGATGACTAAACTTAAGCAATACAAATGATGCCCATTCTCATGACAAGAATGCATGCAAATACTCTAAGGGCTCAGTCTCTGTTTTCATTTTTTCCCCTATCCATTTGTGGTATGTAGCAAAGAAAGTTCAAAGATAACATTTTTTGATCATTCTACGTTTCCTATATGTATGCTAAGTTTTCTGACTACCGGAAGATTTGTTTCCTGAAATCAAGTCTCTTTCCTGTTTCTGAGCCTAACGTCAGAGTGATCAAAATTTTCTACAAAGTCTGGATCTTATGTTTTGGTTTGGACCCATTTCTGGTTTTGACTCAAGCATCAGTGGAGTAATATACAAATATAGGGCCAAATTCCACTTTTGTTGACTTAACTGAGACCAGGATTTGGCTCTTAAGCCTTGTTTACATGAGCAAAATTACCTGTTGCTGACAGGGTGTCTATCTGAAAGAATACTGTTTTCTTGGTCTTCCCTTGTAGTCAAATTATGTTTAACGCCAGTTGAGTGGTACCCATTGTCAGTCATAGGGGTAATTTTCCTGTTCTAGGCAAACTTCTCCATTGTTTCCTCACTCATGAATAGAATCTTAAGTTTCGGCATCCGGACCACAGAGTGCAGTGTGTCCTTTATGTGCTGTACATACGTGTGTTTGTAATCAAACACGAGTACTGTTTTTTTGTGTGTTGTTCCTCCTCCCCCCACCCCCCCCCCGGCTTTGTGAAGTGTCATATGACTAAAAAGGGAACTGGAGTTAGGGGAAGATACCCCATTAGAGGCTACATGAATAAAGCCCTCTGAATGATCATTTATTATCCAGAGAATAAACTTAATAGTTCTTGTGTTCCTTATCTAACAAATGGCTTCTGTGGGGTCTTTTGTTTTTGTTGTGGTAGTGCTGGGGAGTGTGTTTTGGTTTTGGTTTGTTACTTTCTGTCTTCTTAAGGAAAACAATTTAAACAAACAAACTGGAACTTTGGCACATATTAACTATGTAGAAGACTAGCTTTGGCAAGCTTACCTTTTGTTCTTTGTTCAGCACCAAATGTGTATCCTGCATTACTTTGGTGTGTTAAAATAGTACTCTTTTTAGTTCTGGTCTTCCGACTTGTGTGTCATATGATCTTCTCCATGTAGATAGAAGAGAAGTGTGTTGGTCATACAAGATCATTCCTGTGCAGTAAAAGGTTGAGGCTTAAGTGGCAATGTCGAAACATACCCTCAGGCGCTGCCCATACATCAAGTATATCAGTGGAAAGGTTACTGACAATTTACTTGTGTTATACACTGTTGCTGGCATTTGCTGCTCAGTATCTATGAAGTAATGTTAAATTGCCTGGAGCTAGTCTGAAGTAGAAACTTCACAGGACAATCTTAGTGTCAGCTGCTGGGTTATAGGGGGAGGAAAGGACCAGGTAAGAGCCTGGAGACGTTAAACTCTGGCAATGTAATAGGTTCTCTTGCTATCTCATTAGTCACAGTTATAAGACCATTTAAGCTTCAAGGATGGGTAAGAAGTTAAGCTACTACAATTCAGAATGTCTGAAGCATCTCTTTATTGCAAAGGAGAATATAAACAGAGCCACTATCAACAGAGTAACATTGGAGAGAGACCGGAGTGAGACCTGCCCCTCACTGACTCCAGTTTAAAATGTTATGCATGCCAGGAATTTCCACTGATCTCAAGGGTATCCACTGTGACCAATTAATTAAAAGCCTAGAGATACTGGGGTTTGTTGAAAAGAGCAATTTGAGGCAGATTATATTTATTTGCTCTGTTTGCTTTATCTACAAGACGGCTTTGAAATTAACTTCAAGCATATATTTTCAACTATTTAAAAAAATTGTCAAGATATATTGCATATTATATGTTATCATTAACTATGATTGGCTTAAAAGGCCCAATCGTGCTCTCATTGAAGCCCATGGCTGTTTTGATTATTAACTTAAATGATAGCAAGATCACACACTTAAGTATACTCACTGAAAGGACTTCGCTATCATCACTGCCAGTTTGCCATTGTACCTTTATGGATGCTCTCTTTGCTTGCAGAGTGAAGATTCTGATGAAGATGAGCCTTGTGCAATAAGTGGTAAATGGACTTTTCAAAGGGACAGCAAGAGGTGGTCCAGGCTTGAGGAGTTTGATGTCTTCCCTCCAAAACAGGATTTGAATTCCTCATCCCCAGAAGCACCTCTCCTGATGAACGCAGCTAGCCATGAAAGCGTGCTGACAGACCTCAGCGAGCGTCAGGAGGTAGCTTCCATTCACAGCACCAGCAGCACCAGTAGCCACCAAGTAACCCTCCAGAGCGAGGCAACCACCACCAGAACAAACTCAGTCGTTAGTGTTTGCTCATCAGGCAACTTCATAACAAATGATGATTCCTTCAGTAGCTTGCCCTCGCCTAAGGAGCAGTCTAGCTTCAGCTTCAACATGAAAGCCAATGAAAAGAATGCCAGGTCTAAAACAAAGAGCCTGTTAAAGAGGATGGAGAGCCTGAAAATCAAGAGCTCTCACCATGGCAAAAATAAAGCCCCTTCCAAGCTGGGTCTTATTATCAGTGGGCCCATCCTGAAAGAAGGCCTGGATGAGGACAAGCTAAAACAGTTTAACTGCGTGGAAATTTCTACCCTCAATGGCAATCACATTAATGTCCCTGTGGTACGAAAAAGAAGCGTCTCCAATTCCACCCAGACCAGCAGTAGTGGCAGTCAGTCTGAGACAAGCAGCGCTGTCAGCACACCCAGCCCCGTCACAAGAACACGCAGCCTCAGTGCGTATAATAAAAGGGTGGGAATGTACCTCGAAGGCTTCGACCCCTTCAACCAATCAACCTTCAGTGATGTCATGGAGCAGAACTTTAAGAACAGGGGAAGTTTTGCAGAAGACACTGTTTTTTTTATCCCTGAAGACCACAAGCCAGGTACTTTTCCCAAAGCACTCTCCAATGGTAACTTCTCCCCATCAGAGAGCAACTCTTCGGTGAACTGGAGAACTGGGAGCTTTCATGGACATGGCCATCTCTCCCTCAGGAGGGAGAACAGTGCAGAAAGCTCCAAGGAACTGAGCACTGGGAAAAGGCGCAACTCCTCTAGCTCAGTGGGCAGCCGTCTTAGCATTTATGACAATGTACCAGGCTCAATTCTGTATTCCAGTACAGGTGACTTGGCAGACCTTGAGAATGAAGACATCTTTCCAGAGCTGGATGATATCCTGTACCACGTAAAAGGGATGCAGAAAATAGTGAACCAGTGGTCAGAGAAGTTTTCAGATGAAGGGGACTCTGATTCAGCACTAGATTCGGTTTCCCCATGCCCTTCCTCTCCAAAGCAGATTCACCTTGATGTAAATAATGATCGAACAACCCCCAGTGACCTTGACAGTACAGGAAATTCCTTGACTGAGACTGAAGAGCCCTCAGGAATGCAGGACAGAAGGGACTCTGGGGTGGGTGCATCACTCACACGGTCCAACAGGTCAGTAACAGGGATTTCTGCACTAGACCAGGGGTGGGCAAACTTTTTGGCCCGAGGGACAGATCTGGGTGGGGAAATTTGTATGCAGGGCCATGAGTGTAGGGCTGGGACAAGGGGTTGGGGTGCAAGAGGAGGTGCAGAGTGCGGAAGGGGGCTAAGGCAGGGGGTTAGGGTGCAGGAGGGGTGCAGCAGGGGTTTGGGGTGCAGGCTCCAGCCCAGCGCCACTTGCCTTGAGCAGCTCTGGGGTGGCAGTGGCACACACTGGGGCTAAGGCAGGCTCCCTACCTGCCCGGGCTCTGCACCGCTCCCGGAAGTGGCCAGCATGTCTGGCAGTGGCTCCTGGGGGAGGGGGGGAGAAGTGGCTCCGCCGCATGCTGCCCTCGCCTGTGGGTACCACCCCCGACGCTCCCGTTGGCTGCGGTTCCCCATTCCTAGCCAATGGAAGCTGCAGGGGTTGGTGCTTGCAGGTGAGGGCAGCACACGGAGCCCTCTGTACCGTCCTGTCCCCCCCCACACACAGGGGACCGTGGTGCCAGCCACTTCTGGGAGTGGCATGGGGCCAGGGCAGGCAGGGACCCTGCTTTAGCCCTGCTGCACTACAGGGCTGGCAATCCTGCGGGCTGGATTGAAAGCCCTGATGGGCTGGATACAGCCCGCGGGCCATAGTTTGCCCTCCCCTGCATGAGACCCAATTAAAGCCTTAGCAGAGCAGTAGTTGTAGTGATTAAAGCAAATATGTGACTTTTCCATATCAGTGTCAGAAATTAAGGATGAGAATAATATTTTTATAGCACCTTTAATCCAGGATGGTTTCCAACCAAGCCACTTTAAAACAGTGTATTTGTTTATTTAGAATGTGTCCACCAACGAAATGCAACTTTCTGCAGTGCAATGTGAGAGTCATCTCCAGCAACATGAAAATAGTTTTTGGGGGTGGGTGAGGAATAACTTGTCAAACTGAAACTGGGGTGTGTGGGGAATGCAGAATGTAGTTGCCCAAATTTTACATGAGCCAGGATACTAGCGGTGGTATCCCTGCTCTTTCCAAAACAGCGTCACAAAAGAGACCCCGGCTATGTGGTCAAAGCCTTCATTTTACAACTTGTTCAAAATATGGTACTTCCAACAGCATAGTGCCCCTTTCTACCACATTGTGAAAATCACTGGGAGGTAGTTAGTGCTATCATGGCCATCGGCCCAGGTTGTGTGCTCCTACATTAACATCTGGAAATTTTGCCTCATCTACTATATAACAGGAGTTAGGAGTTTCTGATATGTAGTGGATGAGGCAAAATTTCCAGATGTTGTCAGAGAAATCTCAATATGGAATGGAATGGAATGTTCTGCTAAATGGCACATTTGTAAACAACACTCATTAGAACGAATGCCCTCCACATCATTAGAGAGAATCCTTTCATTGTGGTTTTTACATGTATCTTCAAAGACACTTCAATAAATTGCCTTTTATTTTCCCCTCCTTCCTGCAGGCACAGACTGAGATGGCACAGCTTTCAGAGCTCCCACGGGCCCAGCTTGAGCTCTGTGTCATTACAGATTAATAGCCAGTCTGTGGCACAGATGAACCTACTGCAGAAATACTCTCTTTTGAAGTTAACTGCCCTCCTGGAGAAATACACACCTTCCAATAAGCATGGCTTCAGCTGGTAAGGACCATTCAAATCCTAGGGATTTGCCTGTCATGAATGAATACAGAAAACATCACTAATCCCCAACTATCTTCCCTGTTCCTGTTTACTTGCATCTAATTAACATGCATTCTGCCACCTTCCTGGGAGGGCTCCAGCCTAAGAGGACAATACTAAACCCATTAATCCTTCACATTTGTTTTAATATCATTGGGTGGCAGATGCTCATTAATAGGGAGCCACAGAGGGTGGCTGCAATTAACACAAGGGACATGGGAATGCATTTCAATACAGATGCTCATGGAGCACAGACCAGCTGGCTGTGTTGGGAAAAGTCCAGCTAGAATCCACAGCACAAAGGAGTAATCGTGTATTAAACCAATTTGCACTTAAGGAGACCTACTTCAGTGCAACTTAAGATACCAGAAAACTGTCTTCAAAGTCTCCTGCCTTTCTCCTTCATTGGTATTCTTAATATTATTTATGTAATGCCAGGGCATTTCAGCTGAGTAAGTTTCCCTCACTTCTAGTGTGTCGCTATCTAACCACTAACCTTTTTTTATGCTGAATACGTTTTAAAAGAAAAACCCAAATCCAGTTATTATAAAAACAAAATGAAAAAATTAGCAAGTTTGGAAAAACAGCTGAGTTTTCATGTAGCCACTTCAGGTTTTCGTTACCTAGTCAATATCTTTTGTCAGATTAGTGAAATAGAAAACCTGTTACTGCCATATCTGTATTGCACAGTCTGTGTAATCCTAAAGCAGCAAAAAGTACAATATAGTTTGGGGGGTTCCCCCTTCGTTCTTATGTCCTCCTCCCTTCTCCAGGACTTGGAGTATTTAACTCCAACATCAAAGTAGCTCCTGTTCAAAGGCTGTTATGTGAGCCATGCTAAATACAGAAGTTGTTTGTTCTGAAAGACAGAAATAAGTGTTGACCGGTTATCCCTGCATGCTTCAGATTCTCGGTGGGGATCGTAATGTGTTCTTTCACATTTTGCTGGCATGTTTTTTGACAAAGCAAGTATTATTCACACACATATCAATAGTGCCCCATGTTTAACTATAGTGTAATACAGTTTGATTCTTTTTATTTTTCGTAGAACAGATTAGCCCCCAAAAGCATAATACATTGTTTGTATAGTGGACTATACATGCAAAAGTTAAGTCTCCGTTTTCTGTCCTCCGAAGTTTTGTATCCTACATTAGCTTTCTCTTTCATTAGCGAGATGATCTCAACACTTTCAAATGCTAAAGGATTTTTTTAATATGAGAAAACACTCTTGAGAATCCAAGAGTAAATAATTCTTTTGAGCTCTGGTAAATTTTTCCTCTGAGTCAAAAGCAAATGGAAAGGTGTCTCATTGAAACTACGGGTCTAGCAAGGAGCATGGTGTCCCTCAAAGGGGTCATTAGGAGAACTGAAATTTTTAGCTGATAAACTCAAATGTATTACATCAGCTTCCTGCTGTTACACATACGGGTGGGCGGTCGGCCTGGCTTGAGATCTTTATAGACTAAGTGGTTGAAATACAAAAAGGTTATTGTTCACATGCCTGTCTTTCTTTAGAGACCTAAAGAAGCTACATTATAAAGCGTTGTTGGCCACGGGATTTATTTTGCATCTACTAGAGTTCATCCTGGCTCCTGTTCTACCCCATGGCATTTGTTGTACCAGTGTTGATAGACTAGCACCTCCTATTAATGCTTGTAATCAATATATAGCCCCCTCTTAACATTAAGCATATAGAGATGCTCCATTTCCCACCCTCACCTTCTTCTGTGGAAAAGAGTAAATATTTCGTTTTCAGTGCTACAAATAAGCCTTTCACATAATATTCACTCTATTAAAGTCTTTCCATTTCACTTTATTTTTTAGCATATTACAGCTACTGGAATCTAGAAGCTAGGGGTGGGTGGGTGTGGTGAGAATGTTGTGTATGCTGTGCTAACAGCTATGCTTTCTCCTCCTTCTCTCTGCTTAAACAGGGCTGTACCAAAGTTTATGAAAAGGATTAAGGTCCCAGATTATAAGGACCGAAATGTGTTTGGAGTTCCCCTGCCAATTAATGTCCAGCGTACAGGGCAGCCTCTCCCACAGAGCATTCAGCAAGCCATGCGGTACCTCCGCAGCCACTGTTTGGATCAGGTTAGTTTCACTTCACTACCATTCCACTACGCTGTCACCATCCCAGCACTTGATTATTTATTGTTCTTGAGCCAAATCTTCAAGCCCTTATTTCCTTTTTACTCTAGCCATATTCAAGCACAATTCCCACTGTAGTCAGTGGCTAGGACTGTAGGATTTGGCACCTCCTTGGTGGACTTAATGTCTGTGTTCTTTTTTTTTTCTTCTTTTTAAATATGCAAACATGTAGGTTGGACTATTCAGGAAATCTGGAGTCAAGTCAAGAATCCAGGCTTTGCGCCAAATGAATGAGAGCTCAACAGACAGCGTTAACTATGAAGGCCAGTCTGCATACGATGTGGCAGACATGCTAAAGCAGTACTTTCGTGATCTATCTGAGCCGCTCATGACGAACAAACTCTCTGAGACGTTCTTACAGATCTACCAATGTAAGTCCTCAGATTCCCAGAGTGAGAAAGAAAATTGGGCCCTGGTTTCAGAGAGCTTTGACTTCTGAAGAAATTGCAAATTTGCTTCAAAAATTACTATGTCCTTTTACATCAGGATTGCCCAAACTTGTGACTTTCCTTCATCTTGTGTCATTTTATGCCCAATAGTAGCACTCAAACTTATGAAAACATTTTTTAATCTTACAGCTGCCATTTTATCACTTCTACTACTGGGGCCTAGGGTGGGATCCACAATGGTACTTAGGCACCTGAGTCCCAGTGTTGGCTCCACCGCAATCCATAAAACTCCTGCTGAACCCTCTTGGCACTTAAACTCCCTTGGTGCCTAGGGGCTTGTCTACGCAAACAATTGTTTCATGGCATGGTGGGGTGTGACTCTACCACACACTGGCCTGCCACAGACAAACTATCGCTGTAGACCCTGCCAATGTGCAGTTACAGTTACTTAGTGCACTTTGATCCAGTCCCGTTTCAAGGCGGGTTAAGATCAAGGTGGGTACCCTTAATCAGTGGCCTAGACAGTCATTTTCACACTCTCTAACCCAATGGCTATTTAATTTATCTGCCGTGGAACAGTCATTGGGCTAGAAAGGTGGGGGACTCCAGTCCAGTCTCCCAGTTCCATTCACTTTTTTATTTCTCCACAGTGGAATAGCTTCAGCAGGAGAGATTGCAGGAGCCCCACATATGACTATCCCAGAGCTCAGCGGTTAGAGCTCTGTCCCGAGAGGTGGGAGATCACTGTCCAAATCCTTTCTCCCCTTTTGGCAGAGGAAGGAATTTAGTTCTGGGTCTCCCACATCCCGGGCAAGTCCTCTAACCACCAAGTAGAAGTCAAGAGGTGGGTGGTGCTGCTGATGCTAACACCACCACAGCTGTTCTGCATAGCACGAGGCAGGTGCCTAACTCATTTAGCAAGAAATATCTTGGGCACCTCAGCAATCTGACTCCAGGTGGCTGGTTCCTGTTCATGGATCAGTAAGCAGAGTTAGGTGCCTATCTCCAAGAAAGGGGCAGGACTTAGCACACACCTCTCATTGACATATCCTATTAGCTAGCTCTGGCGCCTGGCATGCTGACTCTTTGTGGATTGAACTCTTAGGTGCTTATCGTCCTCTACAATGAATAGGGGGAGCCTGTGCCTAACTCGGCTTCGTGGATTGTAGAGTTATTCCTGTGAGTCTCTCCCCATCCCCCTTCCTGGTGCCTAAAAGTGAGGTGCCATGGCGCTCAGCGTTGCAACACTGAAGTCCCTTTGTGGATTCCTCTGCCCAGCTAGTGTACTGATGGGCACTCTATACATAGCATGGTTGGAATGATTTCCAGAATCCCTTGTTTTAGCATACTGTGTAGTCTAATTATCTGGAAAGAAACAATTGATCTCCCAGTAGGGTGATTCCCTTCATTTCAGTTTGATAAATTGAGTTCTGTACAGATTGGAAGCATTGTGTAGGGGGTCTTTTGGTGACTACACAATAGATAATCAGATCACACTCCAGTTCCCAATTTTCCCTCTGTGTTGAGCTGTTAAGATGAGAATACCTAACCGTTCCTTTGGAATGGGTGGGAGTCAGCTGTCATAACATTTGGATCCTCTGACCTCTTTGGGAGGCCAGGTTGATGGATACACGGACCTTGTGATTTCATGCTCTGTGGTCCCATTGTGTCCTCCTAGGCTCCATGGTAGGGTAGCTCCAATAGAGCTGTGCTGTGAAGGACTCTTCATGCTATCCATCTAGGTTTCATTACTGCCCTTGTCACCATATCTGAATGCCTTACACCGCCTTCCCCCAAAACTCTCCAGGGGAATTCTGCAGGGCTGAAGGAGATGTGCTAACGTGGACTCACTTAGCACCAACTGATATGATGTGGGATAGGGGTGCAAAGGAATGATGGCTGTTCAACTACCCTGGACACCAGCCCTTCAGAGAAATACTTTCTAGTGGCTGGTGCCAAGGGAAGTTTAATATGGTGCTACAAAAACTGCACTCCCCATTCAGTCTCTCCTTTCCCTGGGATTGATCTGCAGGGATTGCAGCTGCTCTGCTCATAAAAGGGGATGAGCTAGACCAGAAGTTTTGATATGCTGTCCATAGACAGCAAAATCCTTTGGAAGTTGTTGTAAATTTTTCTTCCATGTGTATGGCCAGAATTTCCCCTTCCCTGGGTATTATGCTTAGCATATTGTATCTGATTGTGCCTGTGCACCACTTGTAAAATGCCTTGAGATTATTGAGGGTGGGAGGCGGTATATCATATGTAAGATATTTTAATGTACCCTTTAAAACATTTTAACATCACCACCTACATCCATTTAAAAAAACCCTACAGTTTAGCTTATGCTCAAAGTGATACAAAATAGATGGTCTGTTAGTAATGAGAGAATTACAGATGAGACATACTGCCAAGTTTCTCTTGAGTATGTCATCAAAGTTTTGCAGTGCTAATGATGGTAGAAATGCCACATGATTCAGCCCCTCAAGTTGCCTTTTTGGAGATGGTTCACTGGTACTCACTTTGAGAAGCAGAGCTGGCCTGGGTTATTTCATTTTTTTTTTCTCCAGACTTTGTTTTTATAAAAACATGAGTCAAAATTTCCTGCCCAAGGTGTTTGTTGTCAGTAACCACGGAGCCATGTAATGGTATGGGGCTGCATGTCAGTGACTTTCTTTTTCCACCATGTGACTTTGAAAGATCTTTTCAATAAAACAGGCCTGTGTGTGTTTGGTGAAGCACTTTCTGGTATTTTATGGCATCGGTGTTGAAAAGGTTTAGTACCCATTTATTTATTTCATTTTATTGCTTCACTGATTTGTTAAATATATTTCCCTTGTGAACTTTTTGAGAGCTGAAGAATTTTTGCTGGAGTCTCTTAGCTAGACTTTGTTTCCATGTTTGACACTGTCCATGGTCATCAGTCAGACTTCTGCAATTAACAGCTCTTTTAGCAGAGGTGCAGGAGGATGTAGTGCTTGAAATTAAATTCTATTACAAATTGTGGTACAGGCACAACTTTTATACTGTTGAGTTTCTCTTGAGGAAGGAAATAACTGAGGGTAGGTAAGTTGGTGGCAATAAAAAAGAAAAATTCATTTGTGTGTTGCCTGTGACTAGTATGCCTCCTGCAGGAAATCCTTGCAAACCTGAATAAAATAGTTTGAAGCTGGAGTTTGGATTTGAATGTATTCATGCTTGTGTATGTGTGGAAAATCAGTGAGCTGATGAGAATATTACTAATATTATGCAGATGTGCCAAAGGATCAGCGGCTCCAGGCTATCAAGGCTGCTGTTATGCTTCTACCTGATGAGAACAGGGAGGTCCTACAGATTCTTCTCTATTTCCTGGGTGACGTCACCGCTGCAGTGAAGGAAAACCAGATGACGCCAACAAACCTTGCTGTGTGTTTAGCACCTTCCCTCTTCCACTTAAATACTCTCAAGAGAGAGAATTCCTCTCCAAGGTATATCTCCAAAGAGTGCAGGAGAATATAGTTCAGTAGTACCATTACGTGTTACTACTCCTTTATATCATTTAGCAAGTACTGGGATTCCCCTATTACAGCTACCATCTTGAACTTGCTTTGTAGTAAGTGAATTATCTCCACCACCACCACCTTTGATTACATTGGAAGCTTTAGAAGATATGTTAGGTGCAAAATGTATATTTGATCCCACTCTGAATTGCTGTAGGTATTTATAAAACAAAACTAACCTTTAGAGACTTCACAAGTGGCCAAGGAAATGCAATGTCCGCCCCACAATGGTAGCACCTGTAGCATAATGTGAACTCCTCTAACTTCTCCTGCAGTTGTACAAAAGTATTAAAATAACACCACTAGGTATCACTGAGGATTAAGAAGGCATGTTTTAGCCTCCTTACTGCATATGTCTTGCAGGGGTAATTCACCTAGTTCAGTTTTGCCACTATTCTGTGTCAAACTAGGTAATTAAACTTGAAATTCCCAGAGTTTAGGTCAAGCTAAAGAAGGAGTGGGTGTTATGAAGTTCATTGGGGCATTCCTTTGCGAACGGGTTGGTAGAAAAATGAAAGAGGTGGTCAAATAAGAAAGTAACGAGGTCTGAGGAGCAATAGATTTACCCTCATTCACTGGAGAGCAACATAGTTTACCCATAATCAGAATGGAGTAGTCCAATTAGTGCTGCTTCCCCATTCATTTTATACATAATCACACACTAACGCTGGTATTCAGATCACCAGCAAACCAAAGTGTTTACAGACAGGTGTTTGTTCCAATTTCTGCTTATCTGGGGGCTAATTGAAAGAAAAGCCTTTGCCCTAGGGATGAAAAAGTCACCAAATAGATTACCAGGGACTAGAATCACATGGAGGAGTTAGGCTGAGCATTGCAGCACCTAACATTTAGGGGCCCTGCCATTCAATGGAATTCAGAGCCATGAGTTGGGAGTGGGTGATAAGTGCTATTGGCAGTTTTTGAAGACATTGAACTATGACTGGTAACCAGCCTTTGAGGCCATGTTAGCAACAGCCCCACAGCTCTTTACTCTAGGTGGAGTCTCAGTTTTCCCATTAGGAACACTCCATTCTCTTTACTCGAACTGATCATGGTGTCAGTAGGAAGCCACTGTGGCTATTTCGAACTATGAACAAGTTTGCAATGGGTTAGGTATGCCTGTTCTGTGGCAAGTCTGCAGTAGCAAGAAAAGACGTCAACATTTAACTTTACACCAAATGTTTCTGTCCTAGGCAGCTCTGGTCTCTGCTATCAGGACATTAATTAGTATAACTGCACGCTTACCAAACCATTAACTAATACTGACTTGTTTATTTTCCTCCTCCGTAGGGTGATGCAAAGAAAACAGAGTCTGGGCAAACCTGATCAGAAAGATTTAAATGAAAACTTGGCTGCAACTCAAGGCCTTGCCCATATGATTGCTGAGTGCAAGAAGCTTTTCCAGGTGAGACAGCCATCTGTGAAACAAATAGAACCACTCGAAAGAGATCTATGAAAAATAGACAAGTTTTCAATGGAGAGCCAAGAGTCTCTAGTTTGTTTAAAGACTATATTATTAGACAAACAAATAAGCACCTTTAAAAAGCATACAGAATCGTAGGACTGGAAGGTCCCACTAGAGGTCAGTCCAATCCCCTGCACTCATGGCAGGACTAAGTATTATCTAGACCATCCCTGACAGGTATTTTTCTAACTTGCTCTTAAAAATCTCCAGTGCTGGAGATTCCACAACCTCCCTAGGCAACTTATTCAAGTCCTTAGCCACCCTGACAGAAAGTTTTTCCTAATGTAGAGCGGAAGAAGCATTTCTCGTGTCTTGCTCACAACACTCCTGCTAATACGTCCCAGAATGATTGATTGCTTTTTTACAACAGGGTTACATTGTTGACTCATATTTAGCTTGTGATCCACTATAACCCCCAGATCCCTCTTCACAGTTCTCCTTCCTAGGCAGTCATTTCCCATTTACTTCAGACCATTTCTCCAGATCACTTTGAATTGTAATCCTATCCTCCAAAGCACTTGCAACCCCTACCAGCTTGGTATCGTCCACAAACTTTTATAAGTGTATTCTGTGACTTTATCTAAATAATTGAAGATATTGAACAGAATCAGACCTAAATTCAATCTCTGCGTTACCCTACTCATTATCCCCCCCACTCCAGCTTGACTGAACCACTGATAACTACTCTCTGGGAATGGTTTACCAACCAGTTATGCACCTACCTTATAGTAGCTCCATCTAGGTTGTATTTCCCTAGTTTGTTTATGAGAAGGTCATGGGAGACAGTATCAAAAGCCTTACTCATGTCAAGATATACCAAATCTGCTACGTCCCCCTATCCACAAGGTTTGCTACCCTGTTGAAGAAAGCTATTAGGTTGGTTTGACACTATATTTGTCCCTGACAAATCCATGCTGTTACTTATTACTGTTACACACAATATATACATTTATATATAATACATATGTTTGTTGTAGGTGGTGCTGGTAGTGAGGACTGCAGTTTTTCCGATCCACAGGGTTCAAAAATTGAATCAGATCCCAAAGCATGAGTGTGGTTTAAAATAGAAGCCTTGGGCTAGAACCCAATAGCTGGGAGAAGGTGCTCCAGGAGGTGGGGCATTGGGATGTGGAACAGTGTGAACATGGCTGGGTGTCTGACTTGAGAACCCGCCCTCTGATTTGCAGAAAAGCTGAGCACTCAACTACAAATTAAAGTCAATGGGAACTGTACTGTGAACATGTAAATTGTTATTAAAAGTTGAGTACTCTGAAAAATCAGGCCCTATGCTTCTCAAATTTGAGCACTCAAAATTAGTGTAAAATTTTATATTTATGTCACGTCCTCATCTGTGAAATGGGAATAATAATACCCCTTCACCACATAGGGATGTTATAAAGTTGATTCATTAATGTTTGAGAAGTGCTCAGATCCTATAGTGGTGATTGCCATAGAAATGCCCATGAGGCAATTAAGTATTCTGTGTTTGGGACACAGTGTGATTAGTGTGCAATAAATGAGGCATGGGGCACACATTGAACAATGAAAAGAAATATTGAGTAGCGGTTCCTTTAGTGAGAACCATCCATTCTGTGCCCTGAATGAGGTCCTGTGTAAAAATAATTAAATAATGTAATTAAACTGTATGATGATGCATGCACACAATTAGATCAAGGCTTCATTAGCAATTTTAATTCTGGCACTTAACATGAGTGTTTGATTTTACAACTGAAGCATTTTAAATGTAGTTTGTATGCAATATGTATACATATACTGCACCCCTCCATGTCTCATTCACTGTTTTTTCTCATCAGGGTTGTGACTATATTTAGCTTTTAAATCCCAGTTGGCAGGAGCATGTAGCAAACATTTCTTTCAACAATTGGGTTTTTTTTTCCCCTTCATTCTTTATCAGGCTCTTTCTTGTCTCCGTTCTTTCATTTATACACTACTATCAATCTCTAAATTTATCCTCTGTGTTAATTGTCATCCTGCATGTCTGCAGTGGGGGGCATTCTGAGTTCAGCTGACTGTCATTTTATGAATTTTTGAACTGTTAGCTTTGACCATACTGAGTCCTTCAGAATATGAAGAAGCAGTTCTAGGATGATTATTCTCTTTCCGCAATTCCTAGATTCCAGAAGAAATGAGCAGATGTCGGAATTCTTACACAGAGCAAGATCTGAGGCCTTTAAGCCTGGAGGAACTTGGGCGAATCAACAGTACGGAACCCTCAGACTATTCTTGCTACCTTCAGGACTGCATGGATGACCTGCTTAAAGAGATAAAGGACAAGTTCAAAGGCTGGGTCAGCTATTCCACATCAGAACAAGCAGAGCTGGCCTACAAGAAGGTATATCATTGGAGTCCCAAGTTCACAACTCCCTGTTTAGTTGCCTGTTTTCTGTAGTTTAGTCTGGTACAGAATAGACCTTTCAATAGATGAGGGTATGGCAGAAAAAACAATTGGTAAAGTGCATCTGTATTCTGAAAAGTGATTAGGCAGGGGGAACCCACACACCCTAGTGGGTCTGCTGCTTTTAGGGACAAAAGTAAGTTTATTCCTGTTCATTCCACAGAGCCAGCACATCTAGAAGGCAGCTCACTGCCTCCTGTACTTCCTTGTGCATCATAGTCATCAAAATATTTACTGAACTCCATTGACAGGATCAGTTACCCCTGTGCCAACCTATAGCCAACAAACTTACAGCGATGTAACTGGAGGTATTGTTTGGCTTGCAAGAACCTTTATTACTGGTAATGGTGGGTAAGAAAAGCAGATTTCTTGCTTCTCAGATCAAGTTTGCAGAGCTAGAAGTCATTGAGAGGCAATAAAGATGGCACCACAGGGTGGTGTTCTCAGTTTTCCTTTTCAGTTAGAACCCCTCTTTTGAAGTTATGATCACTCCCTTTAGAAGGTAACTTAGAAGTTTGCACATCAATTCCATTGGGCCATGCAGCTTATTCTCATGCATGAGGTTTTCTCTCTTATGACAAGACTAATAAGACATGATGTTTTGATCCCTTTATAGTATGTTTTTCAACATTAAGAAATTAAGAAGGAAAAGTGTAAATTGTAATAGTACTCACACGCCTATGTTGATACTCCCAGGTGTGCGAAGGACCCCCACTCCGGCTGTGGAAAGCCACCATTGAAGTCCCTGCTGTGCCTGAAGAGGTTTTAAACCGTTTACTTAAAGAGCAGCATCTTTGGGATGAAGATCTCCTGGATTCTAAAGTAATTGAAACCTTGGACAGTCAGACAGATGTATACCAGTATGTCCAGAACAGCATGGCACCACACCCAGCCAGAGACTATGTGATTTTAAGGTGAGCTTTCATATACTGCAGCACTAGGCTTAAGGCAGAGAACTATCAAAATTTAAGAAAAAACATCTGGTTTACACTACTTCAGAAGAAGGCAGTTTGTAGACATGGGTATTTATGAAAACTCTAGCACTTTTTCTAAGGCTAGTAGAAATGTGTCCCTTTTCTTATAGTAATGTAAGGCAATTATTTCATGGTTTGTTTTTTTTTAACAGAACATGGAGAACAAATTTATCCAAAGGAGCTTGTGTGCTGTTAGCCTCCTCGGTGGATCATGACCATGCTCCAGTGCTTGGTGTTAGAGTTAATGTGCTTTTGTCCAGGTATCTGATTGAACCCTGTGGGTCAGGAAAATCCAAACTCACCTACATGTGCAGAACTGATTTAAGGTACAGTCTCCTGCTTTATCCCACCAGATTTTGGTGGCTGCAGTTCCTCTGGAGGGGTTTTGTTTTGGGTTGATTATGCAGCATTTGTACCCATAGGTGGCTCATATCATAGGCTCAGGAAGGCTATGCCTCCCCAAACAGCCCTGTATGGCCCCACCCATGCTCTGCCCAAGGTCCCTTCCTGCTTGCCCCTCCCTTTGGCCCCAGCCCAGGCAGGCTGCTTCTCTTCCAGGAACATGCTAGGGCAACAACCTGTGTGTGGACTCTCACACAGTTATTCAATAAGGTGGGTACATGTTTTGGTGGTTCTGTTCTTTATATAGTTGTTTTTGTGCCCCTTCACTTCTGGTAGGCATGAATATTTGAGAGAGAATAGTTGTATTCACACACTTCTTATATTAGTGACAGAGCCCAAGTTCTGATGAAGTCTTTTTTCTTTGCTCTGGTAAATCTGTGCATTTGATTTGGATGTTGTACAACATGAAAACTAATAACCGACCTCTCCAGAGAAAAGGTGTTTCTCAGAATTCTGTTCAACCAGGCTTTTTGGAATAACCAGTAGCGTAGCCAAGTAGATGTTCATTTGAGCGCCTTTGATATATTTTCTTTGAGTAAGGACCAGTATTGCTGACAGAGCTTCTCATTTACTTTGTTACAGGGGCCACGTGCCAGAATGGTACACTAAGTCTTTTGGACACCTATGTGCATCTGAAGTTGCTAAAATCAGAGACTCTTTCAGTAATAAAGAAGTAAAATCCACGTGACTACAACTACTCATCAAACCCATCATCAATGTACACATTCCTAGCAACTGAAGATTGTCGAATAGATGACATGCAATTTGATCTCGTATATTGAATTGGGCTGTGACCATCCCATACATTTTAAAGCTGCTTCCTGTCTGTGTAAGGTCTGTAGTATAGACCTTGACTGGAATATATAGGATGACTGTGTGCAGAATAAAATAAAAATCAAAACTGTATAGTGTACTATTGCTAGATGGTTTGAGTTGCTTCTGAGAAGCAAAACTCTTAACACAAATATATTATGGAATGGGGTGAAGATACTTCATTCCCATGTGCTATTAGCTTTATGTACATACTTATTTTATTTGTAATGAGTTGAGGGACTGGTGTATCCACTGGAATAGCTGGTACTCTTCAATGTGCTCTCACGGAGAGAAGCAAAGAAAGGTTTGCACAGAGATAAGTGTGAATGTGTGTAATTGTTGAAAGGAATAGCTATAAGCATGGTGTCTGGCACACTGATATGGATCCACAGCATGGATTTTAAAGTATTGGATACAGTTCAACCTGGAATCTCTGACTACCCAATGGACCAGCAGCAGCAATCCTTCATTCTTGCCTGTTTTGTGTTACTAACATTGTTAACCTCTAAGCAGTTGTTATAGTAGACGTGCTCTGTCTGTTTCATACCCACATGATCTTTTTAGGAGTGATTTAGCAAATTTACTGCAATACAGAAAACACTTGCAAACTATGTAGATTGAAGTAGTGTTGAAATTCTTCTCTAGTGGCCAAAAAAGCCACTAATGTCAAATTGTTTTATTGCCTAAAAGTGAATATTTGTTGCATTTACTCCTGGATGTGTTGTAATAATTGTACATGATCATGGTATGTTTCACTATATCCTAATGGTTTTTAAGAAGAAAATGTAGACATAGGAATCCTGATGGCAGGATGCCTAAGGCAGCAGACAGAGTAAGTTGACTAGGAAGATTCATAGGGATTTTCTCTCTCTCCTTTACCTGCCTTTCTGAAAGCTGCACATTAACATGAAGCTTTGAGAGCTTCAGTGTGAGCCGTTTAACTTTTTTTAAAACCCTTCGGATATTTCTCACTGACAATCATATTATGGACAGTAGGAAACCAAGAGGTCCTCTGGAAAAGGTGGTCTTTATGCAGGTTTTATTATAAAGTACGGATTTGATTTAGAGATACAGTATTATGTGAAAAATGTGTTTTTGTGACTGAGGGTATGAATGAGTTGCAAGGTGGCTAAAACTTTGTTACCATTGTCAGTATTATTTTTTTTAATGGCAAATGTATTAGTTTCCTCATGAATAAGGAGCCCTTCTATATTCAATTTGAAACTTTTTGAATTTGTAAAATCATACGGTGTACATACCAGTCTATCGTAAATATGTAACTTGCCCACAGTGTACTGTCAAACATAAGTAAAGAATGATAAAGATAATTATTTAAAATATACTTGTATTTATACCTCAGATATTCTTTTGGGTTTTCATACCTGAAGTTTTTTTTTCTTTCTATTGTAAATATGCTTTACATGATTAAGGTCTAAGAGAACACAAGAGGAAAAGGTTTATAACTTGGTATGTCTGTACAGAGTATAATCAATAAGTGCACTATTAAATGTTTAAAACTGGGGGGAAAAAATCTCTAGTGTCTTCACATCTTTTTGCATATAGTTCTTCTTAAATTCCTGCCCCTAATCTGCATTTCATACTAAGTCTTATCCTGAGAGATGAAATCCATGTGAGTTAAGAGCACACCAGCAAAATTGCTCCAGACCTTGCAGAATCATCATCATAAAGCATCCTCTACTCAACTCCTACTCAGAAGTAACCACTAACATCAAAGGGAATTTTTGCCTGAATGGGAACAGGGACTGCAGAATTGGACCCAACATCAGTACAATAGCTCCAGGAAGCAGAGTTCCTACCCTTGCTAAATAGATCTTCTGATTGAAAAATTACATTAAGATAGGGCTTCATGTAAAATGAGGTTCACTGCAACCAGGAAACTGCTGGCTGTCCAGGAAGTGAGAAAGTTCTTTTGAAACAAGAGGACACATGAATAAAATGTGAAAATCTGAGAAAGTTAAATCCTATGCACCAATGAAACAAACAGTCAAGCAATTAACAATTAAGGTTAATAGAAATACCACCTGGGCATCTGGAAAAAGGTTTTTTGGTTTTTTTTGTTTTTTTTTTTTTGAGGGGGGGGTCTCTACAAGGTTTTTTTGGGGGGTTGGTCTGGTTTCTTTTTTTGTTTGTTTTGGGTTTTTTTGAACACCAAATCAATATTTAAAATGGTGCTGCTAATTAAGAGGAGCACCTGCTTTAAAGCTTTTGATGAGCAGGGCTGGGTAATCTCAACTCATTTATTTTAATAGCTGCTCCTTCTCACTGGACCCATAGAGCAGTCAATGCAACATAGTGATAGGCATCTTGAACATACTTTTATTGGTCAGAGCTAAACAACCCTATTGCTTTTAAGAATTCTAGAATATTGCACTTTTCAGGTCAGAAGACCTTGACCTGTTTTATTCTTTAGCAATCCTCTTTTTGGGCTTCTACCATGAAGTACTTTTCCCCCCTACTCTTCCCCAAACTGTATAGAGTAGTAATCAATCTGTTAAGCAGCAAACAACACAAACTGATAAATGCATGATGAGATGTAAGCTGCATCTTCAATTTCAGGTTTTTCAACCCATGCTGAAGTTTACTCAGACCTTGTAGAGTTAGAACTAAACATGGCTTTTCTTCTTCCTTGGCAGATATGCCAAAAAAAATCCTGCCTCAAACATTTTAGACTAATTGGGACCTAAAACACTGAAACAGTGTTCCAGAGAAATCAAATTATTAAGCCCATCTTACTTCATTAGCAAAGTCAGTTTTCCTTCACCCTCTATGCCTAACCAGGTGTTTTCTTGATGTAGTGTTTAGTTACTTCAGGTTCAATTGCCCAACATTAGTCATAGTTCCCTCCTATTTTTTTTTAAGGTAAAGTAACACTCATACACCTTAACTCTTAGACCAACTTTCATTGCCGTCAACGGTAGCTTTGTGCAGGGCCAGCTCTAGGCACCAGCAAACCAAGCACATGCTTGGGCTGGCAGAATTCCAGGGGCAACATTTTTTTTTTTTTTTTTTTTTTTCCCCTGCTTCAGGAGTTGCACTCCTGGAGGGTTTTTTTTGGTTTTTTTTGCTTGGGGCAGCAAAAAAGCCAGAGCCGGCCCTGGCTTTGTGGCAGGAGTCCTGCATTGCACCGCAATGAAATTCCCAATACTTTATTTGCATGACAAGCTATACAATTCTTGCCTAAGTGTACTTCAGTGAGGATCAAGGTATTCTGTGCAATTCCCATTTGAATTTTTGAAAAATCAAGCAGGACATTCTCAGAGTTCAGTTTTTGGAATCCCATGAAGAGAATTTCCTAACACCATGAAGTTAGTTAATTTCAGTCAGTTCACCTTCAAGCATTACGTGCCAAATTCCCTCAGTTATTTGGAGGTCCTAAATGAAGTGATCAAAGTGGTCTCAGCTCAATTCTTGAGGCCGGGAGACCATCTCACAAACCAGAAGGGTCTAATTTGACTTAATAAGGTGAGGTGCAAGGAGGACCTGAAGACACACACCCCCTCTCTCTCAAGTCTGGGTTATATTACATGGTCAGTGGCCATGAGCCCTGTAGGCTGAGGTAAGCTGACTAATACTCAATGCTGAGAGATTTTGCAAAGGCACTGCAGGACAAGTGAGTCTGGGTTCCCAGAAATGGAGGCTGACAGCCAGAGGCTGTGTAAGCCACATGCAACCCACAGACCTATATCCAAGGCAGCAAGGGCTGCTTGCCATGCTGATGGCTTAGTTACATGTGAGGGTTGGGCCTGAGAATTGAGTGGCAGAGGAATAGCAGGGGCCAGGCACTTGGAGGACCCCTGCAGGCTCATGGTTGCTTGGTTGCAGAACATAGACCTGGCACAGGTTGCTGCTGCTGCTGTTTGCAGCCTGCTGGAATCTACAAAGAGCAATGCGCTGGTCCTAAGGTGACCAGATGTCCTGATAAAATCAGAACCATCCCAATATTGAGGTGTTTGTCCCAGTATTTTGCTCCGTTGGCAGCACTTTTTCTGGTCTGATGGCGGACCTCCCCCCCCCCCATGTCCCTATATTTTTCTCCTCTCATCTGGTCACCCTAGCTGGTCCCAACACCCCCAGCTGAACCGCCAAAGTGTCAGTTCTGCTGCAAATTCTGGCTCGTGGGACTGCCCAGGGCAGAGCCTCCATAATGTTTAGAGGTCTCTCTTCTCCAAGTACCCCCACCAAATTCAATTGCGGGTCACAGGAACCAGTGCACTGCTCTTGCTAGAGCTCTGAGGGCAGCAGCAGTAGCAGTGATTCACAGCTCTGGTTACCCTGAGAGAACTTCTGGCTTGGGCAGAGGCAGAGGTGAAAACTCTAGGAGCAGCAGCGCTAGTGCAGGGCCTGGGCCAAAGGGAGTAAATTACACAGCATGGAGCTGGGGAGAGTGGGAGAATGGGGGGAGCAGCATGGGGGTGCAGCACAAGGATGAGTATAGGGTGCAAAAGTGAGAGATTGTTTGTTTGAATGTGTGATGTTATAGCACATGAGCCCCAGTGCAGGTGTTTATTGTGGGTCCTCATCTTTTTGTTCCTCTGCCACTGGCAGATTGTAGGGGGAGAAGACACAGATCAGGTGGGGGCCAGTCAGCATTCAGTGACCCAGCTGACTGTTAAATCTGACAGTAGGGCGTTGTGCATGTTCCATGCTTTGGCAATGAATTGAATAGTAATTATCTAACACAACCTTTTGTTTGCCATTTATGGTGTTTTCATTGCTACAATGTTGCTATATCAATAACTTCAGTTGTCTTTGCTGAATAGCTTTCCTCATTATAACTTACTTACCCAGCTGTAGATAAAGCCTGCCTTGACACTTATACTATGAGAAATTCCTGAAAATAAGTGTTCATCTTACCCTTCATGGTCCTACAAAGTACAGCTCTGGGCTGAAAAATTTCTCCCCCTTTGCACCTCCACAATGCTGCTAGTCATTTAAAAGTAATAAAATTTATTTATAAAATTTATAATTTAGTCTCTTAGCAGCACCAGTCAGGCTCAGTGACTCATTACACTGGGACCTGAACAGACACCAAGGAAGAAATAATCCTTACCCCTACATGCTCTTAAAAATCTATTTTATTAAAAGTTTTTGAATAGAGGAGTACTCCAAGACAAGCAACTGGGCACTGCAGCAACTAGCTGTGGCAATGGTAAGACCATTCTTAGACTACTTCATATTCTGGTTTCAGCCCTCAGAATTCAGAGAAGAAAAAAAAACTATCAAAACTAAGTAAGGAGCTAGAGGGAGTAATCTCTCAGGAAAAATTAAAAGTAACCATATACAGTAAATATCCACAACCTGGCTCCCTGACAATTAAGGGAAATAGAGTAACTGTCTGCTAGTATTGGAAGATTATAAAACGCCAACCAGGAAGAGCAATGATTTAATACAAGGTAGAAATATATAACCTCAGAGCAATGGGATGAAGTTTATTAATGGAAAAAGTGAGTCTGAAAAAAAATCAGGAAAATTGTTTTCCAAGAGGTCCCTCTCCAAAAGAAATGGTGAAAACTTACACCATTTACAGGGGTGCTGGAACAATATTTATAGTGGGGGTGCTGCGAACCATTGAACGAAACTGTAAACCACTTCAAGCCAGAGAGTATGGAAGCAACCATCAGTGCTGGAACTAAAAGTAGTTATAACTGCATTGGACAAGACTTTTGCTGATATACTTGAGAAAAGTTAGAGGACACTCCTGCATTGGCCTCAAGAGGCCACAATGGTTCAATACAGCTTTCCTAGCTGCTCTTTATAGTATTCTATCTGACACTAGCTCAAACTTTACTAGCTAACAATTTTCACCTGAGCACATTTGGGTAAATCCTAGGCTGCACTTTCTTTCCTAGTGTAAACAAATTTGAATTACTCCCTTGACTTCCAACCTTAATTTGGTTTGATTCTGTGCCAATAGCTTTTTGTTTCTGTGAAGCTTTTGGTGTGATAGGAGAGGCATGAAAAGGTGTGTGTATTCATCTTGGTTACCATTACAGGTAGCACACTGATAGTTAAGGTCACCCAACACTTTCTGTTTAAGACTCAGTTTTCAGTTGTTTGTAACTTTGCCAAACTTTAACCATTTGTGTCTATGGCAGGTGTCTTTTTGGAAAGCTTCAGCTAAAGTGACCGGGTCTTGTAATAATGTCATCGAGAGAGTCAAGCACCTCCACGCTGTAGATCCAAGAGTTGAAATTTGGCATACAGGATTATCACTGGTGAGCTTTCTTCTGTTCCCCTGAAAGGTCACCCAAATTTTGCCAACTTATAAGCCTCTGGCAAAGTCTCACTTTGCACATGCTCAGTAGAGCCATGGATGAAATGGACAGAAAGTCTCAGGAGATGGAGCATGCTCAGTGCAAATGGAATCTTCAAACAGCTCCTATGTGCTGGCTGAACTAAGTGTAAGCCCCGGCTCTTAGTGTGATTGAGTGTGCTCCATCCCCAGGCTTAGCAGGGCTTTCGTTGCAGTTGCTCCTCCCAGTCACAAGAGCTGAGAGCAGGGAAACTCTCTCCTGTGTCTTCAGTGCTGCCCCTGTTGACAGTGATGAGGGGAAAGAGGGAACTGACTGACTCAAGTGCAGAGAGGTGAGGAACTGGGAGAGTAAGATACAGCGGGTGTGGGAGGAGAGGTAGGAGCTGAAGTGCAAGAGAAGATACAAGCAGGGGTGGGAAACCATGAACAGCAGCCAGGGATGGGGCAGGAGCCAAGGTAGTGAGTAGGGGCAGGAGAGGACCTCGCAGAATCAGGAGAAGAAAGGTTAACCCTCAAAGTAGAGTATACTCCTGTGACGGAGTGGGGAGCATTGTTGTGTGGGAGTTTTACTGGTACTGTCTGCGTTGGTGCTGGGATATCAGGGTGTGACTTCACTTGAGGGATGATATTTGAGCACATAACCTGAGCCTGGGAGGGCGTTGGGGCTAGGTGACACCTTCTGCCTGGGAAACTGGACAAAGGCTAGAGGCTGCTTCAGTATCTATATCTTTACTAGAATTGGGTCTGATAACTGCTAGTCTGGTGTGGGCAGGCCCTGGCAAAGGCTAGAGCTGCTTTCAGTAACTATTACTAGAATTGGTCTGATAACTGCTGACTGGGTGTGGGCAGGCATACATTCATTAACATCTGGAGCTGAGATTCCCAGGTTGCGTGCTTCCCTGGTCCCAGAAGGTCAGTGCAGTTCTCTGTTCTTCATTCTGTATACTAATCCCTGGCCCATCTTTCATGCCAATGAGGCTAGGGGAATTGTCTCTGCTCTCATTCTGTACACAAATGGAGATGTCTTAATCTTGTCACCCTTGGGAGGAGGCAGTGATTTCCCTACACCCC
>NC_133773.1:90898493-90913535 GCF_003597395.2 Chelonoidis abingdonii
AACATTTACTTTATTCATTTTTTTTATTTATCTCACTGGTCCTGACACCCCCCTTGTAAATTCGAACACCCCCCCTAATTTCAATTCCTGGGGAAACCACTGGCAGGAGGGGTCAAGGTGTGTCTCCCACCACTCTTCACTGCTCTCTGCAAGCTTTTTCTCCAGTCGGTTTTGGATCAAGCAGAGATGGGGCAGGGGTGTCTTTCATGAGTTAGAGAGGCTAAATACCACACCCTGGTTCCCCAAGAACACACAGATGACTGGTATCAAGTCCCCCCATTGATGGGGTGCTTGTGCTGACCAAGTATCCCCATCACATCCTTACTCCATGGTACCAGATCTGATCTTCCATCTCCCGTATACATTGGGAGACTCTGGGACCAATATTACAGGGTGAACATGAACCAATGACCTATGTGAGGGTGGCCATAATAAGTCAAGGACTTTTCTGGCCTTTTCCTGTCTCAACATCGGGGTAGGCACCGACCAGCCCACTTGATGCGTATTTTCCAACGGCTCAATGCCGTTCTTTCTTGCTGGTCAAGAAGCGTGGCCAACAGGATGGAGAAGACAATCTTGAGGGATAAACCATCTGACCTTCCATTCTTTGAACTGTGAAGAATGAAACCATTTCTGCCAGGGTTTTCCATTTTTCCCATTTAGGATTTCTACCTGACAAACACTGGGGCTGGCTCAATTCACATTAGAGCAGGGACCATCCCAGCTGTGTGTAAAAAGCTGCTTAGCAGTGACAGAGGCAGTGTTGGTTTTAGTAGAGACAGCTTCCACCCTGGATCTTTCTAAAACAAAGTCAGTGGATTCATACACAGGTGAGAAACTTTGGCAGCTAGAAACTCAACCAAATTTCTCAGCACCTACACTGTTGCTTGTCACAGGTAATGATGCATTCTGAGCTAACTCAATCAACTTACTTCCACATCCTTCAGTTGCAGCAAACTGCTTGCAAAAGCTAGCATGAGGTTTTATTCCTTCAGGAGCACTTTTAGGCAACAATTCATTCTCCCCAGAAATATAGTCCTTTCCCTTTTTAGCTAGGGGTTGTTCTACAGAAACATCTTCCTGAGCATCTTTCTGGGTTTCAGTTGAGTCCAGAACAACTTTTGAGACAACTGACATATCCTCAATCAGCATAAGCTGAGAGGCACTTTCTGTCTGCTCTGACCTGAGACAAAGCATTAATCAGGATGCTGAGGGACTGGCGACCATGTTTTTCCATATCCTCCCCTAACGTGACCAGCTCCTTCCAAATAATGTTCCTAAGAATCTCCTTGGGTCGGTGCTGCTCAGGGTTGTGGGAGGTAGGGGAATTAGGATTGGGAGGGTGCCTGGCAGAGTGAGGACTATCATTTGTAAATGTGATAGCCTGCACAGGCTCTGAGGTAGTCTTTTTGATGACTTGTCTTTTTAAAGACACCAGTGTCTCGCAGCAAATCTCCTGCCTGTTTGATTTTTGCCACTAGTTCACTCCAGGTTAGGTGTTGTAAATCCACACTCCCCATGGTCAATTTTGTCTGAGAATTTAGTCCTGCATAAATGCTGTGTGCTAATTCAAGTCCCTGATACCAGAAAGTGATTACCCCAGGCAGAAGAGAATGGGATTATGAATCAGAGAAAGCTGCCAGCGTTTTCTTTCAAATTAGTAAGCTTCTGGGGCCTATCCTGGTTTCTGCTCTTCCATTATATACAGTTTCTTAAAGGAAGATGCAGACAGTAATATTTTAAGAGCACTTATCATCCATTCCCGGGGTACAGTGGCAGTCCGCTCCCAAGAACCTATGCTGTGTCTAGACCATCTGCATCACAAGGAGAGGTGCATAACTGAGGCAATTGGGTTAAGTCCATGCCATCAGCAGAGGGTACATTTGCCAAACACAGGCCAGCCATGCAACAGCTGTGTCACGGTTCAGTGGCCCCAGTCTCTCAGCAATAGCCTTGGCTTGACTAGGAGACCATCCTACTACGTCCGTGACCAGCTCTGTTGTGGGAAGATTGGCTCCTGCAACTATGTTTTTAACCTCCCTTGTGGAAACAGGGGTAACATTATGCATGTGTGGCCAATCAGGGTTAAATGGGTTTTGGGAGACATCGGGGGGTATCTTTATTTTCCCAGGGGGATCCTAATCACAATCCTCTCTTAACTTTACAGCTGCTACCACCCCCTTATGGGCACTAAGTTGGGCACGTAATTACTAATCTTTGCCTCATGCTCCTGATGGTCTGCTGCTGCCTTTACTGCCCTGTTCTCTTCTGCCAAGAAGGGAGTTGTTGCTCTTTCCTCTTCTAACAGAACTTTTGCATGTGTTAACTCTCTCCTATACCGTTCTGCATTCCTGCTTGCTTTGTCTCTCTCCTCTTGTGTATCTCTGAGGACATTCTGAGCTTTTCTGCTATCAATTCACACCCGTCTGTCTCACATTTATTCAAATGTTGTTGTAAGTGCTTTTTCCTCAAGCTCTAGTTTCTGCCGTCTCTACCATCTCAACCATGTCCAGACATGCATAAAATAATGCCCATGCAGCAGCTGCATCCTTTGCTCTACCACGTGGCTTAAAGGTTGTGCAATATTGTCCAAAGCTCAGGGCTTGGCTACACTGGCGCTTTACAGTGCTGCAACTTTCTCACTCAGGGGTGTGAAAAAACACCCCCCGAGCACAGCCAGTTACAGCGCTGCAAAGCGCCAGTGTAAACACTGCCACAGCGCTGTAAGCTAATCTCCACGGGGAGGTGGAGTACCTGCAGCGCTAGGAGAGCTCTCCCCCAGCACTGGCCCCGCGACCACACTTGCACTTCAAAGTGCTGCCGCGAGAGCACTCCCGCAGCAGCACTGTGCAGCTCTAAGTGTAGCCATACCCTCAGATTAGCTTCAGTCAGGGGATTCTCACCCTCAAAACACCCCCTTTCCAGGGCCATTTCTCCTTCTTCATTACTCATCTCTCTAACCTGTTAGTTTTCTCCTGCCTCAAGCAAGCAGCAAAAAGGTCTTTCAGCCATCTCTGTTTCCCTGTTTCACTAATGATCCCCACCAACAGCTCTTTCTAAAACCTTTATTTTTAGGGCACTACTCTTAACACATTTCACAGTTCTACAGGTAGTCTAAGCATGATTCTTAACAGAAGGTTACCAAATAGTCTGAGAGAGAGACCTTGCTAAAGGAGCTTGGTCTGAAAAAAGAAAAAAAAAAGCTTACCTGGGTCTGTGCCTCAGTTTCCCTACTTCACAGAAACTAATCAACAATTACCACGTGATTAGGGTCACGTGCCCGCATTTCTCCACCAATTTGTTACCAAATCTGCCCATTACTTTGGGGTATGCTCATTTATTCAAGTTACTCTTCTGGGGGAGAGAGGGCAGGCAACGTACTGCTTGTGTCACTTGTATTTTCATATGGAGCTCTACTTCTCCCTTCTGCAACTTCCCTCCCAAAGGAGCTATCCTGGAGGACCTACGTTCCCCAGGGCTGGGTTCTTCCAGCCGCAGAACTGAATGAAAACACACACACACACACACACACACACACACACACCAAGTCTAAGTGGACTGGGTCAATCAGCACTTTCAAGCTGCCACCCTTATTGTCCCAGATTCAGCACGTCCCTATCCCCACTCTCACATCACAATTGCACTGGTAGTAACCTACTTGATGAGCAAACCCCACAGTATTTTGGGTGCTGCAGAGATCTTTAGCTTAAGTAAAAGAAGCGTTGCTGCAGAGTAAATGGGGGAAAGCTAAAAATACAAAAGAGTAAAGTTCAGCGAGAAAGAGAGAGAGAAGCAACCAGCTTAACCATAAAAGTTATTTATTGAAAAATAGTGATAACTACACAAGGAGAGCCTAAGCCAACTTAACATTAAGGGTTAATACCTAAGGGGGAAAGGAAAACAGAGGCGGGGGTGGGAAATCTCACCTACTCCTCGAGGCTTGAGCTGGTCGGGGTTCCCAGGTGATGGTGGTAACTCAGGGTCCTGAGTGCTGGAGACAGGCAGAGCCCCCAACACGATCAGTCAGGAGAAGATGGAGTCCCAGGCCTTGGCTACACTTGGAAATGTGCAGCGCTGGGAGTTACAGCTGTGGTCGTACAGCTGTGTAGGAACAGCGCTGCAGTGTGGCCACACTCACAGCTACCAGCGCTGCAGTGTGGCCACATTTGCAGCAGTTGCAGCGCTGTTGGGAGTGGTGCATTGTGGGCAGCTATCCCACAGAGCACCTTGTCCCATTTTGGCGCTGTGGGTTGTGGGAAGGGGACGGAAGGGTGCGGGTCATTCCGCTTCCTGTCCCAACGCCCCGTGGTGCATCGCTCCAGCAGTTTGGTGCCATTGTGAGTCTGCAGCGCGGTTTCTGTTAGAAATGGAGCCCGAGCTGCTGAGGACTTTGCTGATGAATGTCGCCAGCACATCACGTTTGGCAGTTGAGCTATTCCTTCTGCTCCAAAGTGACAGTGAGGAGTCCGACGACGACGATGATTACAGATATAGATTCACTGACGCATGTGACACTAAATTGCTTGTGGCATAACGGACGTGCTCAGCAGCGTGGAACGCCGCCTTTGGGCTCGGGAAACAAGCACTGAGTGGTGGGATCACATCGTCCTGCAAGTCTGGGATGACGAGCAGTGGCTGCAGAACTTTGGATGAGAAAAGCCACTTTCATGGGACTCTGTGCTGAGCTCGCACCCCACCCTGGCGCAAGGACATCAAAAAGATTGAGAGCTGCCGTGTCAGTGGAGAAGCGGGTGGCCATAAATTGCAGCTGGAAGATGGCAACTCCAGACAGCTACCGATCGGTCGCGAACCAGTTTGGAGTGGGAAAGTCGACCACGTGGAAGCTAGTTTGATGCAAGTTTGCAGGGCCATTAATTCGCATCCTGCTAAGAAGAACCGTGACTCTGGGGAATGTGCAGGACATTCTGGATGTCTTTGCACAATGGGTTTCCCTAACTGGGGGGCGATAGATGGGACGCATATTCCTATTCTGGCCCCACGGTGCCCACCAGGCATCCGAGTACATTAATCGGAAGGGGTATTTCTCTATGGTTTCTCCAGGCGCTTATGGATCACCGTGGGCATTCACTGACAGTTATGTTACACAGGCTGCCTGGAAAGGTGCATGATGCATGCATCTTTCGGAACAGTGGCCTTGTTCAGGAAGCTGCAGGCTGGGACTTTTTTCCCAGACCAGAAATCACAGTAGGGTGTAAACTCGATAAATGCCATTGTTTTAATTGTTCACTTTATTGATGAGTTCTGTTCACCAAGTTCACTACACTTGCCTGCATTGTAACTTCTGTTTGCAAGCTGTTTGAGCACGGTATTTCAATGACTTGGCATTGTGCCTCTGCTCATACAACTTTGTATTAGAAAATTGGTAGAAAACTTGTATCAAATTTTATAGCCCCTAAGGAATAGTATAGTTAAAGACTTTGAAAGAAACATTGCCTTTTTGCTGCTAGACAGTAGAATTGAGATCTTCCCCCCACTCTGTAATCAGTGGGTTGCCCCATTTGACTGAATGAGGTGTGAATGAGTGAGGCTTGGAAGACACCCACCTCCAGACAGCTACACACAGTTAAAGAGGGAATGAAGCCAGAGCTGAGACAATGCATTGTAAGTGGGCCCAATTAAAGGGGAGGCAGACATATTGACGACCTCAGGGATTAAAAAGCAAGCACCTTCTTTAAAACGCTCCTCTTTGAGCAGCATTGGGACAACACCCAGGAAAAAAGCAGCAGAGACCAACGGACAAGACCTAGATTTTGAATCTGGTCTGGATTTGCATAAGAGGAAAGCTGCTATAAATACGAGGTGTCTTGCAGAAAGATGGGTCTCGACTTGTCACCATTGGAGCAGCGATCCGGGATGGGCAGAAGCCCGGCTCCACCCCTCCCCCATCTAACTCACCTGGCCAGCAGTTAAGGGGAGCAACTAGTTGGTAACAACAGCAAGACGGAGTGTACTTTTGTGTCTGTGTGTGTGGTCAATGCATGACTGTTTAATGACATACATAGGCATATGATAAGTATTGCACGCATACCTGTATTTAATAAATGTGGCTTTTGGCCTAATTGAAAGGAAGATCCAGGATATAGTACTTTTTCCCAGACAGGAAAGACACAGTAGGGGACGTCGAAATGCCCATTGTGATCCTTGGAGACCCCCGCTTACCCCTTAATGCCTTGGCTCATGAAACTGTACACAGGGAAGCTTGACAGGAGCAAGGACTGGTTCAACTACAGGCTGAGCCGGTGCAGAATGACTGTGGAGTGTGCTTTTGGCCGTTTAAAAGGGACGCTGGAGGTGTCTTTATGGGAAGCTAGACTTGGGGGAAAGCAGCATCCCTGCGGTTATATCCGCGTGCTGTACCCTCCATAATCTTTGTGAAGGCAAGGGTGAAACATTCAGTGACGATGGACCTCCGAGGTTCAACGCCTGGAGGCTGAATTTGCACTGCCAGAGAGCAGGGCTACTAGAGAGCCCCAGCACAGGGCTTCAAGGATTAGGGATGCCTTGAGGGAGCAATTTGAGGCTGAAAGCCAACAGTAATGTTTGGTGCCTTGCACTGGTGTTCAGTGCAGTGGTTACAATGATTTTTCCCTTGGGGTACAGTATGTTTCTCTTTCTGCAATAATAAAAACTGTTTTAAAAGCCAAGAAATCATTTATTAAAAATACAGTACATAAAAGGGCAGGGGGGCGTAGGGTGATGAACTGTACAGTCAGATGTTTGAATATGTCCTGCCTGGAGTGCTCTGCAATGCCTGCTGCACTTCAGGATTACCTATGCTGCATGGTGATGGGGTTGAGTGCAGAGGGTAAGGGTCGTAGTTCTCAGGGCTGGTAGGTGTGGGGGGCAGCTGGTGATGGTAAGAAGCAGGATACTGGGGAAGGGGGTAATGAGCAAACACTGGGGCAAAAGAGAGAGAGCTTTGGGATGGGGGTGGGTTAGCACGGGATAGATCTGCGTGCATGGCTACTAGTGACTGCATACAGTCTGTTTGGCGCGCCAGGAGGCTTATAAGTTGGTTTGTGCTTTTCTTCTTTGCCAATTCTTTTTTCCTGTTAGCCACTTTTTTCCTGCTTTCTGTTTGCCCCCACTGGTGCATTTTCTCTCTCCAGTCTTGCACTCTCTTACTGTCTCTGGCACACTGATTCATAACTGCTTTCACCAAATCCTCTTTGGTTCTGCTTTGCCGCCTTCTCAAGTTATGTAGTCTCTTTTCTGTACCACTTAGAGCTGTAGTATTCAAGACACTTAAAAAAGGAAACAAACATTTATCACAGAGGCTGCATTGTTTATAATCACGGTGCAGGAGTTTGTACACTCTTTGTAGCATCATTTACACATACCTAACATAGCACAGAGAGGCAACAGCAAACAAGACATGGTGAGTACTGGGGGCTGGTCACTAATGAATCAATGTTTCTGCTGCGACTCCCCTGGGAAGGTGAGCTGCCTGAGTGAGTCAGGGCTCAATGGGGTTTTTGTGCATTGGGGAAAGCAGAGAGCAGCTGGGGGGAAAGACCACTGACCACCACCCCCACAATTGCCACAGCACTTACTTCTAGAATCAATGTTTCTGCTGTGACTCCCCTGGGAAGGTGAGCTGCCTGAGTGAGTCACGGCTCAATGGAGTTCTTGTGCATTGGGGAAAGCAGAGAGCAGCTGCAGCTGGGGGGACAGTGCACTAAACAGTATCCCTACATTTTCAACAGGATTTTATCCTTCCAGATATATGCCTGCTCCACGTCACCTGGGAAGAGCGGGAGGGTCTTCTCCAGCAATGTGGATTCCACCCTGGTCCCTATGCAGCTTGCCTGCGTGCAGCAATGGTCCCCCCACCCCTCACGGCACAGTGACATGGATGCCTTAGCCTGACTGGGACAAGGACCATGGTAGCTCTCCCTATAAACTTCCTCAAGCACATTGCCAACGCTCTGGCAGAAACTTTTGCAGAGATTACAGAGGCCAATTACCGAGACGTGATAGACCAAATCAATGGGCTATTCCACATCTAGGCATGCATGCACGCACTCAGGCAGCCATAACCCCCCCCGCTCCTCTCTCAAAACATTTTAAAAGCTGCTTACCGGGATCACGCTCCTCCGCTTCTTCTTCATCAACAAGTTCCAGCTACTGCGACTGGCTAGCTTCCTCCTGGCTGCATGCCTCCTGGGACTCTGGGGTATCTTCCACCACCCCAGTACCCTCACTCCCTGGTTCCTCCTCAGCCTCCCCCACCTCCTCTCCCGGCTCTGAACTGTCCATCGTGGTTCTCGGATTTGCAGTGGGGTCACCTCCAAGTATCCTATCCAGCTCGTTGTAAAAACGGCAGGTCGTGGGGGCAGCACCTGAGTGCCGGTTTCCCTCACGGGCTTTGCAATAGGCACTCCACAGTTCCTTTACTTTAACCCTGCACTGCACCGCGTCCCGGTCATGGCCCCTTTGCAGCATGGACTTTGATATCTGCCCATAGATATAATCTCTATGGCTGGAGCGCAGCTGTAACTGCACAGCTTCCTCACCCCAAACACTGATGAGGTCCTGCAGCTCGCCATTGCTCCATGCTGGGGCTCGTTTGGGGCGTGGAGGCATGGTCAGTGATTGATTTATTGCACTCCACGCCTGGCTGAGCAAACAGGAAGGAGATTTTTAAAATTCCTGGGGCATTTAAAGGGCGGGTCACCTGAGCCCAGGGCAGTGGAGTGTGAAACGATGAGCAGAGTGGCCGAAAAGGTATGCTGGGATACCTCCTAATACCCTGGAGGCCAACAACAGCGCTGTTGGTGTCCACACCTGATGGGCAGCGCTGCATCACCAGCGCTGGAATCGCTACACCCCAATCAGACCAGGTGTACAGCCAGCACTGCAGTCAGGTAGTTCCAGCGCTGGCTGGGCTTTCCAAGTGTGTACACAGCGTGAGTTGCAGCGCTGTAACCCCTTCACCAGCGCTGCAACTCTCCAGTGTAGCCAAGCCCCCAGTGGAACTGATGCATAGTTTGGATCTAAGCATCAGAACACTTACTTCAATGTAAGTAGGGGTTTTTCTAGAGAAACAAAAATGGTTCAAGGGAGAACACTAGATTTGTTTATGGGTAAACTGATGACTCAAGGGTTTTCTTTAAGCTAGACAATAGGAGTTGATCACTCTTGGCTATGGGTAGTGTTTTCTTCCAGAGGGCTCACAATGCAACTAGACTGCATCAGTATTTTGGATATCAATCAAGGATTCATTATTAGAATTGGTCTGATAACTGCTGAGTTGGGTGTGGGCAGGCATAGGTTCATTAACATCTGGAGCTGAGAGTCCCATGGTGCAGCGCTTCCATGCTTTTCTGGTCCCAGAGGTCAGTGCAGTTCTCTGTTCTTCATTCTGGCCCACTCTGTTCTTTCATGCAGATGAGGCTAGGGGAGTTGTCTCTGCTCTCCATTGTGTACTCAAATGGAGCTATCTTAATCTTGTCACCCTTGTCAGGAGGGGGTCGAGATATCTCTCCCAATGCCCTTCACTGCTCTCTGCAAGCCTTTTCTCTGATCAGTTTTGGTTCAAGCAGAGAGGGAGAGGAGGGGAGAAAGTGTCTTTCATGAGTCAGACAGGCTAGATACTGTACCCTGGTTCCCCAAGAACACAGAGCTGACTGGTATCATCATGGGCAGGACAGGCGAGGTGGAGGAAAGGTCCAACATGATTTCACAGGATAAAATTTGTTTTTTCAATTTAAGCATTTTAAAAACCTTGATAGGTTGGATGCAATTTCCTATGTTAAAAGGGACACTAAAGTTGCAAAGTCAAGCACTCAAAAGTTAGGAACACCAGAATTAAAGCTGACCATGCAACCTTAATTCAGCCTCCTTGTGCAAATGTATTATGATAGTATTTAATTGCATGATCACATTATTTTTGCTGCCTCATTCAGTGCACAGACTGGACTGGCTCCGGAGATAAATCAGGATGGTGTAGTAAGTGATGCTGCTTGTAGGATTCCTGCTTCATGTGTTGCAGAGATTGGAAGATGTGTAGTGAACAAGGCAGGGGATGGCAGGAAGAGACAAGAGGGTCTCATGGTTAAGGCAGTAGAATGCCACCCTGGAGAATTGGATTCTATCCCTGCTTCTGCTAGACCTTGTTTGTGTTGCTAGACAAGTCATGTAAAGCAAACTTTTGCACAGGTGGTCAGTAATTGGGTGCTTCTCATTTTCTGGGTGCCTGACTTGAAGCCCTGGAGTCTAATTTACAGATGTGCAGAGCAGTCACAGCTGCCTCTGAAGTCAGTGGGAGCTCTACTCTGAACAAAAAGTGCTGTAAAATGTTACGTATTCTGAAAAAAAAAAAAATTAGGCCCATGGCATCTCATATTGGACATCTAAAATTAACTGATACTTTTGGCCTTAATCTCTGTGCCTCCATTCCTTGCGTGTCAAATGTTTACTGAAGTGGCAGTATTATGAACATAAAAATCTCACTAATGTTTGTAAAGCAAAGACTCTACAATGAGATCACCACAGAAAATCCTATGAGGAAATCAATTCTGTCTTCAGAGCAAGGTTTAAATAGTGTGAAGTAACGTAAAGTCCACCCACTGAATTGAGGATTTAAAAAACACCTGAATATTCATTAAGCAAGTACCATCCATCCATCCAGTGCACTGAATGAGGTAGGGATCCTGGGAGCTGGGAAGGGGGGCCAGGGGAAGTATACGATCATGTAATTAAAAATTATATCATAATGCATACATGCTAGGAGGCTTAATTAAAGATTGCCAAGGCAGCCTTAATTCTGGTATTTCCTCACTTTTGAGTTTGCAACGTTCATGTTCTTTTGAGATAGAAATTATTTCCAAAAATGTATTTCTAGTACAGTAACACCTATATGCTTTTACTTACAATATTAGTGCCTGCCTATTCTTTAGTATCTTCTCTTGTGGAGGAGATACTATAGAGATACAAAAAAATAATAAAGCATGATATGTATTTTTGCATATGGTAGGATGATGAAATAAAATCCCCCTGAGGAAAGTGTAATGCAGTACTTTTATTGTATTTAAGTATCTAAGAAGACCCCAGAGATACTAAATCTTATTCTTCTTCGGTCAACTAGCAATACATACCGCAGGAGGCTCATTTCTGCAGTTATCTATTGCACAGCTGTGGCAGCAACTTTTGTGAGCGTGAAGAGTGGACAAAGAGTTGATCCTGGAGAACATATAGGAATGCAAAAAACTAATGAGTCCAAGTCTAGCACTAGAAGCACCACAGCTTTCAGCAGAAAGTCAAGAGAACATTCAGCGGCAAGACCCAGGACTGCTTGAACTGGACACAAATGCTATGGTGCATAATCCACTGTATTTAACACTATATTGGTGATCTTATTGTGGCAACAGAGTACCAATGAAACTAAAGACCCTGATCCATGATCAATTCTGGTCACAAACCACAAATCATGGCTAACGTTGCTCTGCTCATGCACAGAAGGTCATAGAACATTTAAAGCCCTTGGTATCAAAAATAGGGAAGCCCACATGGATGCAACAGAACTGGATAATAGCACTGGCTCACCTTTTGGGATAGTTAGGGTATTAGACCCATTATGTAAACATTATTTCCCTTTATTTCAACCATGAAGAGGGGGAAGTCAGGGATACATAGTGCTGAGATAGCACAATGTTGGTTTCATGTTTGGTGACAAAGTATTGTGTCTTGTCTAGTTGCAGAAACACAGCATTCAGAAGGCAGTGTGGTAGCTACCCCTGGGGTGAATGGGACAAGTTGAGGATTCTCAGCCTCTTATGGTATTTGGCACTAATAATCATTTCTTAAATATTAATTGAGAAAAGTTTCCCCCTCAAGGTAATCAAATTCTGCATATAGCTCATCATTGCACATTTCTCTGAATACAAAAGCAAAGGACCATTCAGTTATAGTGGCATTGGAACACGTGTATGTGCCCAGACAGTCCTGATTACAGTCCCTCATATGCTAGGACTGGTGCTTCTTCTGAGGACTCTCAGTTCCACCTGGGTAAACTGATGAAGAGATTACATGGCAATGAGATCCTGCAACTGCTTTTGCAGACTGCATAAGAAGAAACTCTGCATCTCCCTCTGACTTTAGAGTTAGAGAAAGGACCTTGGAGGAGGCTTTCCCCACTATCCTGGCCCTTGGGGCCTCAGAATGGTTTCAAGGACTGTGAAGCCCAGGCAAGTGGGTTTGCTTTTATTGAATGGAACTGTACATTTGTCAACAAGCCATACCCCAGAGGGCTGCAAGGATGGTGAACCTCTGGAGGGAAGAGTGGAAGACTTGCACTGATTGGAACTATACACTGCTTACTAAACCAGACCCCAGGAGGAGAGATACAGGATTGGAAAGCACAAATTGTACAGCATGTGTTGGACTGTGAAGAAATTAAACTGAGGCACAGTGCACTGGATCCAAATAAATAGATGGCTGGAAACTCTCATGCTTCAGCTTCTAACCCAGCCACCTTTTACCTGGGGTTAAGAAGAAACTTCTCCTATTAGCAGGTTATTTCCTAAGGGACCACTATGGAGTTCCTAGTGGTGACTGTCAGAGATGGGACACTGGATTACATTCCACGCTCCTATTTATTATACAACATATATAACAGACTGAGTGGGGTTGCTTGGGCGTTTGAAACTATTTGATAACTGATACACTTATTCTTGGTTTGATTTTTCTAGTCACTCCAGCTATGTGGCTCTCATTCAGGGTTTTATTTTTTAAACCCTTTTATTAATTAAGCACGTTTATTATTAAACAGTTTCCAGAGCTACTCTTTCCCCGCAGTGGTTCACTGTTGACTGATGGAGCAGTTGCTGTGCCAGATTTTGTTAGAGAATTATCCCTAGAGCACAAGAGGAAGGAAAATATCCATCAGAGCTCGATAAACAATATGAAAAGAAAAACAGAGAGAGTCTAACAAACAAGAGAACTGCCCTCCGGTTGCCCTGACCCTTGTTTAGATGGGTCTCTTTCAGGCACAGACACACATGAACTGCTAAGGAAATGCTGCCATTGCTTTTTAAAAAGGCAAAAAGAAATAAAGGAAACATTGTTTATATAACAAACAAGATCACTTCTGGCCACCCTTCTCCTCTGTCTTAATTCATGTGGGAAGCATACCATAAAGCAGCGGAAGTTTGGGCAGGAATAGTTTCCTGCGCTTTTACAACACTCATTCTTTTCCCCCCCTCAAATGGCCCTCTGCGCTGCGCTGAAAGGTAGCCATCAGGCTAGAGCCCAGGATTAGCAGTCAGGAAGCCTGGACTGTATTCCTAGCTCTGCCAAAGGCTTCCTGTATCATCGTTGGCAAGTAATTTACCGCTCTGTGCCTCAGTTTCCTCTCCTGGACCTGACAGGATTGTTGACACACTTTGTAGAGTGCATTGATATACAGTACCTTCCCATGTATCCAAATGGCCTGGGAACAGACAAAAAAGTTTTCAATAACTGGGGTTTGGATAAATTAAAGTGTACTAGAATATTAGTGGGAGACAAGCTGTGGATTAGGATAACTAGGATTTTCACATAAGTGGAATTATATTTTATAGCACTTTCCATGTAGGAATAAGTTCATTTCTTTCTATTATAAGAATGCCTAGAGGCCTGAAACAATATTGGGGTTTCCATTGTGCTATAAGAACACAGTCCCCAAAGAGCTTGCAGTCTAAATCTGTGAGACAAGCAACTGATGGGTAAAATTAACAACCCCTTTTTACAGATGTGGAACTGAGGCAGAAATCACATAGGCAGTGTCTAGCAGAGCTAGGAATCAAGTTCAAATCTCTTAAATCCCAGGTTGAGTGGTTAAAGCACAAGACTAATCTTCCTTTCCGGTGCGTGTTTATCCTCAGAAGTGGCTTAAGATCTCTCTTAAATAACTAAGGTAAACCTAGTTGAAAATGTACCTTGAATATATTTAAAATCAATAATTAACAGATTATGGGTACGATTTTTAGAAATGCCTGAACCAGTCTCTAACTCATTTAAGTGCTTTTGAAACATTGCACTCGACCTGGATATTTATACTAGAAAATGAATGACTAATGTTAACACTGGAAATCAAAATAGTACTTCATCATTGGAAGTATGTGATACAACTTTTATATTTAATGATAAAAATTGGAACAATCAATAATCTGTACTTTGCATGCCTCTTTGTTTTCCTCACCTGCTCTCTATCCATTAGGGTTTCTCATCAGGCCTATTTATACCACGTCAAGCCTCTGAGCTGCTTTTTCAAACAAAGACACCAGTTTTTTTAAATTAAGTCTGACCCAAATGTATTAGATTTCCCTCCAAATTGCACAGGTCTAATTAGTCCCAGACCAGTAACACATTTACATTCAAATGCTGTGAACCATCTGGACTAAAATGAAATTTTTACACTGTTTAATTAGAATGTCGACCTTTTTTCCATTGGTGAGAAGCATTTTTCCCAGCCTTGATAGGCTGCAAGGTAGCAGACCTTAAAAAGTTTGACCTTCTGAATAGAAAAGCTATTTTAGGTGATTTTGCTTCAGCAGTTTATTTATAATTTCTTTCTCCCTCCAAAACCATTATATTAATATTCATGGTAGCCTGGGTTTACAAGGAGACAGATATAAAGTGTACCAGCAAAAGATTTTTAAAACTCCCTACAAATTTCAAAAGTAGGTTTTCTGTAAAATTTGTGGCAAAAGAAAATATGGATTTTATTGTCATGAGTATGGGACCACAAACCATGTTTTCCCTATATAGATCATTGGATTGGAGTCAGTCTATCCCCTTGTCATATCCTATGTCAATATGTCCTGCCGTCACACTGAACTAGGTGGAGTCATTCTTTGGCAGTTGGAGCCTTATACCCTGTCATGGTATAATTCCGCACTCTGAACCTTAGCATCCAAAAGGTGGGGGTACCAGCATGAATTCCTCTAAGCTCAATTACCAGCTTAGTACTTGTAGCACTGCCACCAACCAGGAATTCCAGTGCCTGGTACACTCTGGTCCCCCCAAAACCTTGCCCGG